>NC_141536.1:108392498-108692498 GCF_021556685.1 Rattus norvegicus
TACGCCACTGGGAGTTGGTTCAATACTGTGTCTATTTAGGAGAATAGTAGTTCTTCCTGGAGGGTCTATGACCTGTGCAGCCACAGGTTCCTGACCCTAGTAATAGTGCCAGGTATGGGTTTCATTTTGTGGAGCAGGCCTTACATCCAATCAGAAAATGGTTACTTCCATGGTGTTGATTATACTGCTCTTCCCGTGGGCCTGTCTTACCAGACCGTTCCTTATGGTAGCGCACAGGACTCACTCTGGACAATGCTGGGGATCACAGGGTTTGATCTGGATGAGACTGATGGAGCACCTTCCTGCACTGTGGAAGCTAGCCAATAGGGATAGAGCTTGCACATCGCTGGTCAGACTGCTATGAGGATTGACTTACACCTTCTTTTCATGCATGTTGGTGCTGGGAACAGAGTCCAGGGCATGCACATACTAGGCATGTGCTCTACCACCCAGCTCATAAACCCAAGACCATAATTTGGAAGTGGAAATACTCTAATATGTGTCTATTCTGTTTTTAGCAAGCTCCTACTATGATTTGAAATGCCAGTGTGGCCACCAATTCAGTACATCCCTAACTCATGTCTGCATTATCTTGTCCATGTCAGTTTCTCTTCTCATACTATTTCAAGTTGTAGAGCATACTTCATTAATATATGCAGTGTGTCCCACTGTTCTGTAATTATGTTTACTTTCTGCCACAGTAGTAACTGACCTCATCAGAGTGCCTGACTTTTTTTCCCAGCCTAGCAAGCATTTGTTAAGCACTGATAAAGTTGTTCTGTCAATGCTTTATTTCTTTAGATAAGCAATGAAATTATCAACACATAATCATATTTAATGTATAATTAATGTCTTCATTTTATATGTTTTGTTATAAGATTCTCGGTCCTAAACTTTTTATATTCTCTTATACTTAAAAATTATAAGGAACTACACACTTTAATACTGAAACTCCTGAGGCAGAGACAGTTGGATCTCTGTGAGTTCCCAGCTAGTCTGATTTACAAATGAGCTTTAGACCAGTCAGAGCTACAAAGTGAGACCCTGTCTCAAGGAAATGCATCTGTGTGTGTGTGTGTGTGTGTGTGTGTGTGTGTGTGTGTGTGTGTGTGTGTGTGTGTGTTTTAATCAGTAGGGTGGAGGGGCTCACTGATGGACTAGCCTACTGAAATGAAAAACTCCAGATTCAGTTAGGGGATTCTTTTATCTTAAAGGGGGAATGGGTTTGGTAATTGCCAGAGATCAGCTCTGAAGTTAAGAACGCCTACACTTTTGCAGAAGACCTGAGTTTTTCCCAGCACCCATGTTGGGCAACTCACAGCCTCCAGCTCCAAAGAATCCATCATCTTCTGACCTCTGCAGGCATCGTGCATACATCACACATACCACATATACATACAGACACACACATCACAAACACAACATATACAATAAAAAACAAACAAATCTTTTTGAAAGGGGGGGCATAGCTCAGCAATTAAGAAGAAGTATCCCCTTTGAAGATAATCTGAATTTAGTTTACAGCCCCCATATCAGGTAGCTTACAGCTGCCTCTAACTCTGGCTCCAGAGGATTCTTATTCTACTCCTGTGTGCTCTGTGGGTACCAAAACACACCTACACAAACATGCTCTGTGGGTACCAAAACACACCTACACAAACATACACATGCACACTCATGTGCATGCTCCCACATGCACACGGGCACGCATGCGCACACACACACACACACACACACACACACACACACACACATACACACACAGAGAGAGAAAGAGAGAGAGAGAGAGAGAGAGAGAGAGAGAGAGAGAGAGAGAAGATTGTTATAATTCCCAAATAAAAATAAGGCGAATTTACTAAGGATTTGAATTCCATCCCTAAAAGGCACATGGTGGGGCGGGTGGCCAAGCTGTAATTGACTGACACATACACACTGAAGCAGGTGTGTGAACACACACACACTAAATAAATGTAATAAATACTGGGAATTGCTAGGTGGTGGTGGCAACACACTCTTTTAATCCCAGAACTTGAAAAGCAGAGACAAGTTAGTTAGTTAATCTCTGTAAATTTGAGGCTAGCTTGGTTGACATAGTGAGTTCCAAGGACAGCCAGGACTGCATAAAGAAACCTGTTTAGAAAAAACACAACCCCCTCCCCCTGATATTGGTAATCATTTCCAATTTAAAAGATCATGTAGATCCTCAAGTCCACGTTAAGTGGATATAACTACAGGTCCTAAAGCTTTCTATCTCTGCAAAAGATTTGACAACATATAACATATAAGATTTGATGAACATATAAATATAGCACAATAAAACATAAATTTAATAACAAAATTGCCAAATTTGATGAAAGTCTGATATGCCTATAAATTGTAATCTCCAAATAAACAACTAGGATTAACTGTCAACTTCAGTCCCAACTATTCATTCACCTGTCTGGAATGTTAGAAGAAAAAAATACCAAAGTCATAGCTTGGTCTTTAATCCCAGCATTCAGAGAGGCAGAGGCAGGCAGATCTGTGTGAGTTTAACACCACCCTGGTTTTCACAGTGGGTTCCAGGACAGCCAGGGCTACACAGGGAAACCCTGTCAAGTGCCATGGTGAGAACTGCAGAGACAGAGGATAATTGTGGGAGTCATTCTTCTCTCACCTTTACTTTGGGTCCCCAGATTGAACTCAGGTCATCAGACATTTGCAGCAAGCATTTTTTACCAGCTGAATATCTCTCCTGCTCTTAATATTAATTTGGGTTAAATTTAATGTTAAAGTAGTTTTATGGCATTTTTATTGCTTTGTTTGTCAAAGTTCTAGGAATTGAGCATATAGCCTCATATATGCTAGACAAGTGATCTACCACTAAGCTTTGTTCCCAGCTCACAGTAGTTATGACTGTTTACGAATTAGATCTTAGTACACCTAGGTGTTTACTTTCACAGTTTAGAATATACATGTCAGGGAGATAGACTCACCATTACCTGCTGAGCCACCTCATTGGCCCCATTTTGCTTTTTTTTTTTTTTTTTTTGGTTCTTTTTTTTTTTTTGGTTCTTTTTTTTTTCGGAGCTGGGGACCGAACCCAGGGCCTTGCGCTTCCTAGGTAAGCGCTCTACCACTGAGCTAAATCCCCAGCCCCCCATTTTGCTTTTAATGCACAGCTATTAAGCAGCTTTTTATGTTAGGTATTAGGTTTATTACCCTTCTTGATTTGTTATTGTTATGAACATATATAATGGTTTGACAAAGACCGACTTCTTAAGCTTCCGTTAACACTTAGAAACATGAGTTAGGGAATAGGAAGGATAAGCCAGGGTTATCCAAAGAAAGCACTAGCAGGGGTTCTGATTTGTGCTGTCTGCTAATGCCTCTCTGGTAGCTCATGGCTGTGGCAAGTCAGTATTACTAAAGGAATTCGAAGCATCCTTCAGTGGTGATAGTTTGTCTGCGTGGAACTCATCGATTACTTTAAAATAATTCTCACATTATTCATGAATGATTTTTTATATAGCAGTAAATGACTACATATTTTAAGTGTATATTGTATACAGTAATACAATGATTTATCCTCTTCTCTAAAGTATCACTTTCAACCAGTACTTACATTAAAGAAATTATAGGTCAATAGAAAAGGAATTCTAGGGTTGGAGAGATGGCTCAGCAGTTAAGAGCACTGACTGCTCTTCCAGAAGTCCTGAGTTCAATTCCTAGCAACCACATGGTGGCTCACAACCATCTGTAATGGGATCTGATGCCCTCTTCTGGTGTGTCTGAAGACAGCTACAGTGTACTTATATATAATTAATTAATTAAAAAAAAAGAAAAGGAATTCTAGACATGGTACTTTTTCTTTCAGAAAGCTGTCAATCACCAGCATTGGAGACACAGACCAGCCTGAGCTACACAGTAGTAAGACTTTGTCTAAACAAAAAGACAGACAGCAGTGACTTTTTTTTTTTCTCTTTGACTTTCTGTGTAGCCCTTACTGTCCTGGAACTCCCTCTGTAGACCAGACTGGCCTCTAACTCAAAGATCCACCTGCCTCTGTCTCCCAAGTACTGGGATTAAAGTGTGCCACCATAGCTGGCAGAAAACATTAGCTCTTAACAGGAAACACTCAACACAAAAGAGACTTTTTTGAATAAATTTTATTTTGTGGTACAAGCAGGGATGGAGATGCTGCTCAGCCCACCGTTCTCCTGTACTATGATCTGTAAACTTTTTTTAAAAGGTATTTTGAGTCTTCATTCTTAACTACTTTTGACTTATGTAACCTTCATAAAGTGTATTCTTTTGTGACCAGTACCCTGAAAGTTGCTGGGTTTCCCCTTGCCTACTTTCTCATCTGTCTTCAGTGTAGGTCCCTTCTTTTCTCCTCTTTACTCTTGAATTAATCCTCTACCTACTTCACAGGCCGGTTCTTTGATGAAAATGAGTCCCCTGTTGATCCGCAGCATGGCTCTAAACTGGCGGATTATAATGGGGATGATGGTAACGTAGGTGAGTATGAGGCAGACAAGCAGGCTGAGCTGGCTTACAATGAGGAAGAAGATGGTGATGGTGGAGAGGAAGACGTCCAAGGTGAGCGTGGCCTGGCTTCCATGCTGTGACCCTGAAACTCACCTCTTGGTTTGTGGTTGAATTTGTGTAGAATTTCCCCCACTTGTAATTAATCATAGTAGTATCTTAATCTTAACTCAAGATGTTCTGTGTAATTTTTCAGTTTTGAGAACTATTTTATGATAGTACAAGTTATCTATCAATAATTTGAAGTTTTTTCCATTTTTAGATTATCTTATATATTATTGATGTGATAATATGGAATGCTGAGTTCTCAAAATTTTTAGAATTAAATTTTTTGAAATGAGCTAGGCATTACTTAAGGCAGATACTTTGAGGAAACATCCTTTTCTAATCTCAGTGGAAAGCATTTACTATTCCAAGAATGTATAGATATTGGCTTGACAGCCTTTTTGTTAAAGCAAAGCCACAAATGAAATACGGTCTCCAAGGGTTGGGGATTTAGCTCAGTGGTAGAGCACTTGCCTAGGAAGCACAAGGCCCTGGGTTCGGTCCCCAGCTCCAGGGGGGAAAAAAAAAAAGAAATTTACTTTGCTGCTGGTGGAACACGAGAAAGCTGAGTGCTCTGAGAACCTGAACCATATTTCGTGACGAGTTTATAAGATTTGTCTTCATGTTTAATACACAGATTCAACACATTGTTTTCTTGTTAACTGTTGCTTCTGAGCTTTTAACTTGTTAAAATTTCAGAATCTTAACTGTGTACACTTCAGACCACACTACTATGCTGTAGTGGGGCCTTGGGTTTCTTTTTTGCCTGCTTGTGTTGAGTAGTGTTTATGGAATCTATGAAAGTTACTTATGATCTTAGGGGAAAATTTTTGTAAGATTTTTGTATACAGTGCATGAGTTTTCTGCTATAACCAGTTTGATTTCTTATTTCCTTTTATAGTTACTAAAATTTTACTTAGGTTCGGGACAAGAGTTCTTTTTTAGCTTGGAGAATAATATAACTGCCCTTGACTACTATACAGTCAGGATAAAAGCGAGAACCAAGAGGTGCACTTCCAGGCGTCTCTTTGTGGACCACCCTAGTTTAGGGATAAGTACAGTTATTGGTGACAAGATTAATAAATATTGGGAGTTCTGTAAAGACATCATCTTTTCTCATAAATTTTTCTTTTCTCATCGCTTTTATGATTTAATTGAGTTATATTTGTTTGCCGCTATCTGTAACACTTTATGGCCTTCTCATTCGTGTTTATCATCTCACCAGTTAGAGTGTAAGCTCTTGGAGAGCAGGAATTCTCATTTGTTGTGCCTTGTATTTAATTCATGTTCTTTTTTGTGTTCACTCTCCCACAGTATTTGGACCCAAACAGTGCTATTAACTATGAATGTTGTGCTCTTCACTGGCTTCTGTTCTCACAGCCGAGCGTGGTGAATGCTCTTTACCCCTGGTCACGGCTTGCACTTAGAAGAGTCTCCCCTCCATGCACTAAGGATTTCTATCTAGATAACTTTGAGGTTTTTTATTAGAGTAGTTTATTTCAAGTATTAATAATTCTTGTACTTTGCCTGTCTTAACCCTGCTGATTTTTAGTTACAGACTCTCATTTAACATCTGTGTGGTTTACGCACAGTGACTGTGCGTCTTCAGTGACTTTGCTCCTGCATCCTCCCACAGCCATTTCTCATTACCACTTTGCTGTTTCTTTTACAAAACAAATAATAATTCATCGTGTCTAAGGAAGATAAGAGCCTTAGGATGTTTTCAGTGAAATGGGAGATTCGTTTTTAATTTTCCCCCTTAGGATCGATTGCAGCCCAGTCTAGCCTCATGCTTGGTACATAGTTGAAGGCAACCTTGAACTCTTGATCCTTCTGCCTTCACCTCCCAAGTGCTGGAATCCCAAACGTATTCCATCACATCCAGTTTTATGTGGTGCTGGGGAAGAAACCCAGAGCCTCACATGTGATGGGCGAGCACGACAGTCCCCGGGTCTAAATTTCTATGTCAGTATTTTTTTTTTTTTTTGGTTCTTTTTTTCGGAGCTGGGGACCGAACCCAGGGCTTTGCGCTTCCTAGGCAAGCGCTCTACCACTGAGCTAAATCCCCAGCCCCTCTACGTCAGTATTTGCATGTAAATCTTACTTGAGTTGAGAGTTGTTCTTTAATGTTTATCTTATTTTGTTATCCATTAGTAATAGTGTCAGGAAGTGTACCACAAGGATACTCATCACAGAACAAAAATAAACAGGGATAGCAGCCCCAGGAAAGGGGAATAGATTGTTTATACTGACTTTAACAAAAGTATTTTAAAGACGTAAATAATTTCGGACATAGTTGTAATAGGGAAGTAGACTTAGCCCTGTCTTAACAAGTGAGATTCCAGGTATTACCACATGGCCAGACTTTGCAGAGTTGAAATCAGTTTGTCACGGTGCCCACCTAATTATAATGTTCTCACAGCCCAAGCAGGAACCAAGTAGTAGGGGCGGGGATGACGACAAAGCCACAGATTGCAGTTAGAGTTAAAAGAAAGTCTGTGCACAGTTTTTCATCTAGAAATTTCAGTGGAATTGTCATGTATGACTTAAATACTATAGGAAAATACAGTTTTGATTTCAAAATGCCTGAAGCATATCTACCCTCAAACTCAGGAAAGAGAAAATGATCTTTTTTTCCACAGTTGGAACCTTACAACCAATAATAAAAACAGACAACAACCCTGAGATGTGGCTAAGCGTGATGATGGCCTCCACATATCCTCCCAGCACTCGGGAAGCTGAGATGGATGACAGAGGGAACTTTAGGCTGTTCTGAACTGCAGGGCCACACCTTTTCTTTTCCTTTACCATTTTTTTTCTAGTATCTTATGTGTCTTTTGGATGAATGTGTGTCTAATGCCAGAAGACAGAAGTAGTGTTACAGCTCTTGGAACTGGAGTTAGCATGTAGGTACCAGGAATTGAACTTGGGACCTCTAGAAGAGCAGCCAGTGCTGTCACTGCCAAACCATCTCTCTAGCAGGAAAACCTTGAGAGAAAGAAAAGGGGAAGGAAGGACCTCAAACATTAATAAAGCTGTTGAGCATAGGCTCTGCTCTGTTGATTGTGGAAGCAATTTTTTGAGGTGTGGGATATTCAGGGTTAGAGACTCTAGCTAAAGACTAAGATTCTGTTAGTTAAATAAACTCTGTCAGGATTGTGAAGTGGTAGCTCTGGCCAATAAGGAGTTAAAAGCATTCCAGCTTTTAACTGGAGCATTCCATTACTCTGTTCTCTGTGCACACAGTGATTTTGGACTCAGCACTGTTACATCCAGTGTTTGCTTATAGAATTAAATTAGGCCTCTTTTTCCTGCATTTATAATAATGACTTAGTATTATTTCAAACTCATAGAGTATTCTAAAGTAAATAATTTATTTGCATTACTATAAAATTTTGAAAATAATAACTCTGGAAACATGATAGACAATGTATCTTTTAGTTCATTCTTTACTGTTATAAGAAGGTAAAAGCTTGGGGCTGGAGAGATGGCTCAGCTGATCTTGAGGATCTAGGTTTGATGCCCAATATATACATAGTAGTTCATAACAATCTGTAACTCAGTTCCTGGGAAGCTAACACCCTCTTTTGGGCTCCCAGCCCATATGGATGGTACACAGATAAAACACTCATATAATTTTCTGTCTGCATGTGTGCATGTGTGCGTGTGCGTATATGTGTTGTATGTGTGTGTATCTGCATCAGATCCCTGGAACTAGAATTAGAGATAATTGTGGGTGCTGGGAACTGAACTCAGGTCCTCTGAAAGAGCTGTAAGTGCTTTTGCCTGGTGAGCCATCTCTCCAGTCCCAAATTAAAAATCTTTTTAAAAAGATGGTAGAAACTTGTACGTTTCTTTTACTCTTTAAAATAAAGAAGTTCCCAATTTTTTTGCTAAATATTAATAAGTATTAGCTGGTGTCTGCAAGTGGAAGCTCAGCCTGAACTCAGTGCTGGAAAGGCTACATTTGAATGGTCTCCTTCACTTGCTGACACTGTGAGCTTGTACATAGTAAGATTTATGCCATAATCCCCACAACCATACAACAGAAATATATGTACTGATCTAACAGAGGGTATGTGGACTACATGATATCAGTTCACACTTAAAACAGACCATGTCATTCTATAAAGCACTATTTAAGTGTTTGTTCAATAATTCTTTTTTCTTTTCTTTTTTTCAGAGCTGGGGACCGAACCCAGGGCCTTGCGCTTGCTAGGCAAGCGCTCTACCACTGCGCTAAATCCCCAGCCCCAATAATTTTTTTAAGTAAAAGAAACTTTAGAATTTTCTCTCTGGATTGCCTCCCTTGAAGGTTCTGCCCTGTGGGTGATTTGTGACTTTAGGATACCTTGCTGTCTTTAGTTGCTAGTCCTTTCTTACATTAACAGCAAGCTTAGCACTGATGTCACAAAGTATGCTTTTCTCTCTGGTTGTATTTCTTTGGCTGTTTCCTCATGGCTAGCTGCTTACACGTTCTGCTACTTTCTGTAGAATTTAAACACTCAGTTTCTGTATTTATCGTCAGAGTGTCAGTTATATTCTACCAGGTAATTGTATAGGTTTACATTAAGTATAAAGAAATTGTTGATAGAAACTTGAAATCTGGGAAAATAACTATACTGAAAGCAGACTATATAGTTAATTTAAAAGATTTTTACTGTAATATTCCAAAAGTACTATGGAATCCTTGAAAACAGTATATCAGCACTGTATTAAAATTGTGCTAAAGTAAGACTGGGGCAGCTAGTCCAGTGGTGGAATTCCTGAGATCAGTCTTGAACTACATGCACACACAAGCACACATGTATGTGCACACTGAAGAATGTAAAGGTCACCAAACCTCCCTTATTTTTATAGAGTACTTTCCAACTAGAAACTGCAGTTCCACCACTTCACTTTGAGGTAGGACAGTTGTTCTTGTACTGAAAAGGTGCAGTGCAGGTCCAAAGAATAGAACTGGCTCGTGTGTAAGTATTTGATCCAGGAACAGATTCCAGCGTTTCCTATTCCTAGAACCTTTGTTTTCATCTCATTCTGTCTTTGTATTTATTCATGCAAAAATACACAAAAGTAGTAACATTTTTCCTGCAGTAAATTTTGTGTTGAATTTCTCAAGATGTTCCATTGCTCCATAGTGATTGTCTTCACTTAATACTAATGTGCTAAAACATGTGTTCATGGACATAAATGGAAGCTTCATAGCTCAGGTTCTCCAGAGAGCACTCTGCCTGCCTGCCTGCCTGCCTGCCTGCCTGCCTGCCTGCCTGCCTGCCTGCCTTCCTGTCTGTCTGTCTGTCTGTCTGTCTGTCTGTCTTTTCTGTCTTTCTATCTTTCTTTCTTCCTTTCTTTCTGTCTTCCTTTTCTTTCTTTTTTGAAGTATGGTTTTTGGTGAGTTGTTTGTATTGTTTTTATAAGAAAATGATCGTCATGATTACAAATGCACAAATGTGACTATAGTGTAACTTCAGGTTTTACAAGTGTTATAATCGGCCTGGGTTGTACTTTACTTTAGAGATATCTGATCATCACACAAGGCCTAGTGGCACAAACCTCTAATCCCAGGTATTTTGTAGGCTGAGTACAGGGAATTACAAGTTCAAGACCAGCCTAGGGAATTTTTAATGAGATGCTATCTCTTTTCTTCTTTTTTTATAGATTATTTATTTATTAAATTTTATGTATGTGAGTCCACTGTCGATGTCTTCAGACACACCAGAAGAGGGCATCGGATCCCATTACAGATGGTTGGGAGCCACCTTGTACTTGCTGGGAATTGAACTCAGGACCTCTGGAAGAACAGTCAGTGCTCTTAACTGCTGAGCCATCTCTCCAGTGAGATGCTATCTCAAAATAAAAAGTAAAAGCAATCTAAGGATGTGGCTCAGTGAGCAAATGGTCAGAGCCCTGGGTTTATTCATAGCACTACAAAAGCAGATAAGAAGCAAATGAGCTAAAAGTATAAACCCAGTGGGATCACTCTGGACAACTATGCAGATAGAGTTCTGTCCTTAGCACCTCTGCAAGAAAAGACATGATTGGTTTTCAGAATAGGATACAAAATGATTGTCTGAATCCAAAACAAGAATTTCTATGACTTTAACAGGAAAGTTGTTGAAAGGAAAAAGAAAGTTGGCTTTTTGTTGTTGTTGTTGTTCATTTTTGAAAGATTAAAATAGCATGTGGGGGGTTAGGGATTTAGCTCAGCGGTAGAGTGCTTGCCTAGCAAGCGCAAGGCCCTGGGTTCGGTCCCCAGCTCCGGAAAAAAAGAAAAAAGAAAAAAAAATAGCATGTGGATATGGAGGGGTGAAATAGGAGGATTGTGAGTTCAAGCCTGAGCTACGTAGTGAAATTGTCTCAAAAACACACTGTTACAGGGCAACTTAGATCTCTGTGGGAGTAGGAGTCAATATGGTCTGCATTCATACATTGTATGAAAATCTCCAAGAATTAATAAGAAAATTTAATTCGGTATGATTAAGATTCAGAGATGGCCCCTAATTTATGGGTCCAGTGTATGAATCTCAGGCGCCCGTAGTACACACACGAGCCACCCATGGAACCACTGTGCTTTTCACTTCAGTGTGGAGTTCAGTAAATGATGGGCCATACTAAGAAATAAGTGACAAAGTGAAGCATTGCACACAGACAACTCCTCTATCATTCTTTTTAAAAACTTTTACTTATTTTTTGTTTCATGTGTAGTGGTATTTTGCCTGCATGTGTGTCTGTGTGAGGGTGCCTGGTCCTCTGGAACTAGAATTATAGACAGTTGTGAGCTGCCATGTGGGTGGCTGGGAATTGAACCTGGTCCTCTGAGTTCTCCAGAAAAGTACCTGGTGCTCTCAACTGCTGAGCCATCTCTCCAGCAACGCCTCCCCCATTTCATTCTTATTCTAACATAATTTTAATTATTTTGAGCAGTTAGATATCAGAATTTAGAGGGGGTGGCTACTGCAAGATTAAACAGAACCTACAAAAAGGCAGCTCTGACAGATGAGACTGGAGCTAGAGAAGTCAAACTGCAAGGCGCTCATTAGAGTCGTTTACTGCGGGTTGGGGATTTAGCTCAGTGGTAGAGCGCTTGCCTAGCAAGCACAAGGCCCTGGGTTCGGTCCCCAGCTCCGAAAAAAAAAAAAAAGAAAGAAAGAAAAGGAAAAAAAAAAAAAAGAGTCGTTTACTGCAGCTGCTCGATGAGCTCTGGTGGTCTAGCAACTATAGTTTCTTTTTTGGTGAAAAATCTAACTTTTGGATAGTATGCTCTGTTTAGAAAGTTATGATAAGCAATTTGTAGAGAACTTCATGGAAATGTTGGGACTGGGGAGAACTTATATTCTCTCTTATTTTCTGATTTTTTTTCATGGCTAGTATAGATTACTTTCATAGTTTGAAAAGATGAGGGTGGTTTTTGAAAGTGTCACCTGTAGCTTAGACTACTTTGGAACTATGGAGATAGGAATGACCTTAAACTCTGACCTCACAGGCACATAAAACCCCCATGAAACCAGCTGGTTTTTAAGCTCTTCAGGACTGTGAGTTCCTGACATTTTGCTCACTCTCTCTGTTCAACATTCATCTATTTCCCTAATACCTGTCAGAGATGGTTCTTGTTCTATTTTTAGGTTGGAGATGGTTGTTGTTTTGTTTCTTTGAGATAGGGTTTCATGTAGCCCAGGTTGACCTCAAGTTTTCTATGTGGTCCAGGCTGGTCTTGAACTCCTAATCCTTTTGCCTCAGGCTCCCTAGATCTGAGATTATAGGTGTGAGCCACTATGCCCAGCTCAGAATATTTGTTAAAATTAAATCTTGCAAAGTAGTGATAGACTTTTTACACTTAAGCCATGCAGCTAAGAAATAAGAGCACTGTTTAAAATAACAGATAAGAGATAATGAGAAAAGATTGGTTTAAACCTGAAAAACTGGAGATATTTTGAAGCTGGCTCTCTACAGCAACATTAGAACTCTATTCTTGATACATGTTATTTTGCTTGCAGATGATGAGGAACGAGAGCTTCAGATGGATCCTGCGGACTATGGCAAACAGCGCTTCAGTGATGTCCTTTAAGTCTAAGGGATTCCCGAAACCCAAGTGCTGTGCAGCGAGGGAGCGGATCATCTCTACCTGTCAATTTTGACTTTTGTTATAAAAATCAGTTGTATCAGTTGTAAAGATACATTGAGATAGATTTAAGGAAACTTTAATGAAGGAATGTACCCATGTACATATGTGAACTTTTCCTATTATATTATCAAAGCAGATTCTTTTTTTCTTTTTTTTTTTTGGTTATGACACAGCTGGGCCAAAAACAGTTAATCTTTGCATTTGAAAGCAAACTAATGTAAATTTCACATTTTATTGAGCCTAATTTTTTTTCACAAAGAGAAACAGGAACAAATGGTTGTACAGGTTCTATGCTGCACATAGTATAACCACAATGAGAAGTTATTCAGCTGAAAGTCTACACTAATGCAGTTTTGTTACCCCATAGGTGTCCTCTACTACCCCTCATTTAACACGCTCTAAGAAGTTTGCTAGAATAGTTACACAGGAGTGGGGAGGCTGGATGCCAAACAGTGGGCAAATGTACAGAACGACCTCCCACCCTTTTACCTTACATGGGCACTGCTGTGAGTGGGCTGAGGCCTAATGAAAGCCTAGGTCATCAAAACCATATTATCAGTTGTTCCTTTCTTGGTTCTTGAAGTTGTGGAATGCATGGTTGACAATGTATTTTTATTTTTCAAGTAATACCAGAACTGTTTAACTCTGGTTAGCACTGGCTAAAGTTCTTTATATTTTCAGAGTTCAGCTGGTGATTATATTCATCAGTTATGTGTCAGATCCTGAAAGAGACTAAGTCCACTTTGAAATGAGTCTACTACAATCAGTACAGCAAAGCTTTTCTGGTAGTTTTAATGATCGTATTTGATTAGACTTTTCCAGAACTACTAAGTAAGGGATTTTAACAGGTTTTTATTAATGAACAGATGAATAGAAGTACCGTGAAGTTCACAGCTATTTTACTGAAATAGCTGGAAACTTTGTAATAAAGATGAGAATTTGTAATTAATGTTAGTTAAGAACCCATTTGCTAGACTTACAGAATTATTTTCAGTGCATTGTGTCTTCTGACATTTTTCATTAGGATATATAAGCTAGCTAATCCTTGTTTACTGATTTCAAGCACTTTTAATTTTTTGTGTTCCCTAAATATTAAAGGTGTTGATCATAAGGAGGAAATGTAAGGCTGTTAACCCCAAGGCTGTTATTCCCATTTTTTTTGAATGGCTGCTGTTAATTGCACATAAACATGAAATACTGACTATAGCTCAGATATGTGAGGCCTGGGTTTGCTTCTAATACTGAAAAACAGCAAACAAGTGAGCAGACGTGAAAAGTCCCCACACTGAGGCTCTAATCAAAATACTCACAGAAGTACTGTTCACCTGCTAAGATCTGAAGTTCTTACAGTTCAGTCCAAAGTTATTTAATGGCCAGGAAAAGATGGAATAATTTATTAAAATTTGTTTTTCTACTCTATCACACTCTAAATCACTGGGCATGCACCACATCTGCAATCCTACTGTTGAGGAAACAGAAACAGGTGTGTTCCTGAGGCTCACTCAGCAGCCATTCTGGCCTAATTACCAAGTTCCAAATCCCAATAAGGGACAGTTGTCCCTGAGACACCCCACCACACACACACACACACACTCTCTCTCTCTCTCTCACACACACACACACACACACCAAGAAACTAAACAGTTCATGCTTTTGTTGTCAGTAAACTTAGGCCTGCAGTAGAAAGTATAATTCACGTGGAAATGCAGTCAAAGGGGAGTGGTGCACAACCACAGGCATTAGCAGCAGGAGCAGAACCTACGAATACCTAGTGACACTCCATACTTGATACTGTAGAACTGTACAGACAAAGCCTAAAGATGCCTGCTGGTTCCACTGTCATAAAAACGGTCACTTTGTTCTATGGTACCCATCTTTATACAGCAGAAGCTTCAATTAGCAGCCTAGACATTTTATAAACTGAAGAATCTTGGACCAATTGATAATATTTCTGACTGTATTAACATTTTAGTGCTATAAAATACTATGTGGATCTCTTTAAATTGTGACATTCTACAGTCTGTATTAGACATGCTGTTTTGTTCTGTTTACAGTGTTTTACTTCTGCCTTAAGATTTACAGATGTTTTTCTCATTTTGTTTTATTTTAATATATTTTTGCCCTGAATTAAGTGTTAATTTGATGGGAACTCTGCTTTTAAAAAAATCATCACTCTCTGGGTTCTAATAAATTAAAAGTTAAACTGTTTCACAGTTTTGATTTTATATAAAATTACATGAATATATTATTCATTGAAATTTGAATAAATGTTATCATTTATTTTAGGTTAAACTGGACTAGAAAACTAGGGTTGTTTACTATAGAGCCAGCTTATTCTGCAAAGGTGGAAGTCTTTTTTTTTTTTTTTTTTTTATTATTAACTTGAGTATTTCTTATATACATTTCAAGTGTTATTCCCTTTCCCGATTTCCGGACAAACATCACCCTCCCCCCTCCCCTTCCTTATGGGTGTTCCCCTCCCAAACCTCCCCCCATTGCCACCCTCCCCGCATAGTCTAGTTCACTGGGGGTTCAGTCTTAGCAGGACCCAGGGCTTCCCCTTCCACTGGTGCTCTTACTAGGATATTCATTGCTACCTATGGGGACAGAGTCCAGGGTCAGTCCATGTATAGTCTTTAGGTAGTGGCTTAGTCCCTGGAAGCTCTGGTTGCTTGACATTGTTGTACTTTTGGGGTCTCGAGCACCTTCAAGCTCTTCCAGTTCTTTCTCTGATTCCTTCAACGGGGGACCTATTCTCAGTTCAGTGGTTTGCTGCTGGCATTCGCCTCTGTATTTGCTGTATTCTGGCTGTGTCTCTCAGGAGCGATCTACATCCGGCTCCTGTCGGTCTGCACTTCTTTGCTTCATCCATCTTGTCTAATTGGGTGGCTGTATATGTATGGGCCACCTGTGGGGCAGGCTCTGAATGGGTGTTCCTTCAGTCTCTGTTTTAATCTTTGCCTCTCCCTTCCCTGCCAAGGGTATTCTTTTTCCTCATTTAAAGAAGGAGTGAAGCATTCACATTTTGATCATCCGTCTTGAGTTTCCTTTCTTCTAGGGATCTAGGGTAATTCAAGCATTTGGGCTAATAGCCACTTATCAATGAGTGCATACCATGTATGTCTTTCTGTGAGTGGGTTAGCTCACTCAGGATGATATTTTCCAGTTCCAACCATTTGCCTACGAATTTCATAAACTCGTTGTTTTTGATAGCTGAGTAATATTCCATTGTGTAGATGTACCACATTTTCTGTGTCCATTCCTCTGTTGAAGGGCATCTGGGTTCTTTCCAGTTTCTGGCTATTATAAATAAGGCTGCGATGAACAAAGTGGAGCACGTGTCTCTTTTATATGTTGAGGCATCTTTTGGGTATATGCCCAAGAGAGGTATGGCTGGATCCTCAGGCAGTTCAATGTCCAATTTTCTGAGGAACCTCCAGACTGATTTCCAGAATGGTTTTACCAGTCTGCAATCCCACCAACAATGGAGGAGTGTTCCTCTTTCTCCACATCCTCGCCAGCATCTGCTGTCACCTGAGTTTTTGATCTTAGCCATTCTCACTGGTGTGAGGTGAAATCTCAGGGTTGTTTTGATTTGCATTTCCCTTATGACTAAAGATGTTGAACATTTCTTTAGGTGTTTCTCAGCCATTCGGCATTCCTCAGCTGTGAATTCTTTGTTTAGCTCTGAACCCCATTTTTTAATAGGGTTATTTGTTTCCCTGCGGTCTAACTTCTTGAGTTCTTTGTATATTTTGGATATAAGGCCTCTATCTGTTATAGGATTGGTAAAGATCTTTTCCCAATCTGTTGGTTGCCGTTTTGTCCTAACCACAGTGTCCTTTGCCTTACAGAAGCTTTGCAGTTTTATGAGATCCCATTTGTCGATTCTTGATCTTAGAGCATAAGCCATTGGTGTTTTGTTCAGGAAATTTTTTCCAGTGCCCATGTGTTCCAGATGCTTCCCTAGTTTTTCTTCTATTAGTTTGAGTGTGTCTGGTTTGATGTGGAGGTCCTTGATCCACTTGGACTTAAGCTTTGTACAGGGTGATAAGCATGGATCGATCTGCATTCTTCTACATGTTGCCCTCCAGTTGAACCAGCACCATTTGCTGAAAATGCTATCTTTTTTCCATTGGATGGTTTTGGCTCCTTTGTCAAAAATCAAGTGACCATAGGTGTGTGGGTTCATTTCTGGGTCTTCAATTCTATTCCATTGGTCTATCTGTCTGTCTCTGTACCAATACCATGCAGTTTTTATCACTATTGCTCTGTAATACTGCTTGAGTTCAGGGATAGTGATTCCCCCTGAAGTCCTCTTATTGTTGAGGATAGTTTTAGCTATCCTGGGTTTTTTGTTATTCCAGATGAATTTGCAAATTGTTCTGTCTAACTCTTTGAAGAATTGGATTGGTATTTTGATGGGGATTGCATTGAATCTGTAGATTGCTTTTGGTAAAATGGCCATTTTTACTATATTAATCCTGCCAATCCATGAGCATGGGAGATCTTTCCATCTTCTGAGGTCTTCTTCAATTTCTTTCCTCAGTGTCTTGAAGTTCTTATTGTACAGATCTTTTACTTGCTTGGTTAAAGTCACACCGAGGTACTTTATATTATTTGGGTCTATTATGAAGGGTGTCGTTTCCCTAATTTCTTTCTCGGCTTGTTTCTCTTTTGTATAGAGGAAGGCAACTGATTTATTTGAGTTAATTTTATACCCAGCCACTTTGCTGAAGTTGTTTATCAGCTTTAGTAGTTCTCTGGTGGAACTTTTGGGATCACTTAAATATACTATCATGTCGTCTGCAAATAGTGATATTTTGACCTCTTCTTTTCCGATCTGTATCCCCTTGATCTCCTTTTGTTGTCTGATTGCTCTGGCTAGACCTTCAAGAACTATATTGAATAAGTAGGGAGAGAGTGGGCAGCCTTGTCTAGTCCCTGATTTTAGTGGGATTGCTTCAAGTTTCTCTCCATTTAGTTTAATGTTAGCAACTGGTTTGCTGTATATGGCTTTTACTATGTTTAGGTATGGGCCTTGAATACCTATTCTTTCCAGGACTTTTATCATGAAGGGGTGTTGAATTTTGTCAAATGCTTTCTCAGCATCTAATGAAATGATCATGTGGTTCTGTTCTTTCAGTTTGTTTATATGATGGATCACGTTGATGGTTTTCCTTATATTAAACCATCCCTGCATGCCTGGGATGAAGCCTACTTGATCATGGTGGATGATTGTTTTGATGTGCTCTTGAATTCGGTTTGCCAGAATTTTATTGAGTATTTTTGCGTCGATATTCATAAGGGAAATTGGTCTGAAGTTCTCTTTCTTTGTTGGGTCTTTGTGTGGTTTAGGTATAAGAGTAATTGTGGCTTCATAGAAGGAATTCGGTAGGGCTCCATCTGTTTCAATTTTGTGGAATAGTTTGGATAATATTGGTATAAGGTCTTCTATGAAGGTTTGATAGAATTCTGCACTAAACCCGTCTGGACCTGGGCTCTTTTTGGTTGGGAGACCTTTAATGACTGCTTCTATTTCCTTAGGAGTTATGGGGTTGTTTAACTGGTTTATCTGTTCCTGATTTAACTTCGATACCTGGTATCTGTCTAGGAAATTGTCCATTTCCTGAAGATTTTCAAGTTTTGTTGAATATAGGTTTTTATAGTAAGATCTGATGATTTTTTGAATTTCCTCTGAATCTGTAGTTATGTCTCCCTTTTCATTTTTGATTTTGTTAATTTGGACGCACTCTCTGTGTCCTCTCGTTAGTCTGGCTAAGGGTTTATCTATCTTGTTGATTTTCTCAAAGAACCAACTTTTGGTTCTGTTGATTCTTTCTATGGTCCTTTTTGTTTCTACTTGGTTGATTTCAGCTCTGAGTTTGATTATTTCCTGCCTTCTACTCCTCCTGGGTGTATTTGCTTCTTTTTGTTCTAGAGCTTTTAGGTGTGCTGTCAAGCTGCTGACATATGCTCTTTCCTGTTTCTTTCTGCAGGCACTCAGCGCTATGAGTTTTCCTCTTAGCACAGCTTTCATTGTGTCCCATAAGTTTGGGTATGTTGTACCTTCATTTTCATTAAATTCTAAAAAGTTTTTAATTTCTTTCTTTATTTCTTCCTTGACCAGGTTATCATTGAGTAGAGCATTGTTCAATTTCCACGTATATGTGGGCATTCTTCCCTTATTGTTATTGAAGACCAGTTTTAGGCCGTGGTGGTCCGATAGCACGCATGGGATTATTTCTATCTTTCTGTACCTGTTGAGGCCCGTTTTTTGACCAATTATATGGTCAATTTTGGAGAAAGTACCATGAGGAGCTGAGAAGAAGGTATATCCTTTTGCTTTAGGATAGAATGTTCTATAAATATCCGTTAAGTCCATTTGGCTCATGACTTCTCTTAGTCTGTCTACATCTCTGTTTAATTTCTGTTTCCATGATCTGTCCATTGATGAGAGTGGGGTGTTGAAATCTCCCACTATTATTGTGTGAGGTGCAATGTGTGTTTTGAGCTTTAGTAAGGTTTCTTTTACATATGTAGGTGCCCTTGTATTTGGGGCATAGATATTTAGGATTGAGACTTCATCTTGGTGGATTTTTCCTTTGATGAATATGAAGTGTCCTTCCTTATCTTTTTTGATGACTTTTAGTTGAAAATTGATTTTATTTGATATTAGAATGGCTACTCCAGCTTGCTTCTTCTGACCATTTGCTTGGAAAATTGTTTTCCAGCCCTTCACTCTGAGGTAATGTCTGTCTTTGTCTCTGAGGTGTGTTTCCTGTAGGCAGCAGAATGTAGGGTCCTCGTTGCGTATCCAGTTTGTTAATCTATGTCTTTTTATTGGGGAGTTGAGGCCATTGATATTGAGAGATATTAAGGAATAGTGATTATTGCTTCCCGTTATATTCATATTTGGAAGTGAGGTTATGTTTGTGTGCTTTCATTCTCTTTGTTTTGTTGCCAAGATGATTAGTTTCTTGCTTCTAGGGTATAGCTTGCCTCCTTATGTTGGGCTTTACCCTTTATTATCCTTTGTAGTGCTGGACTTGTAGAAAGATATTGTGTAAATTTGGTTTTGTCATGGAATATCTTGGTTTCTCCATCTATGTTAATTGAGAGTTTTGCAGGATACAGTAACCTGGGCTGGCATTTGTGTTCTCTTAGGGTCTGTATGACATCTGTCCAGGATCTTCTGGCCTTCATAGTTTCTGGCGAAAAGTCTGGTGTGATTCTGATAGGTCTGCCTTTATATGTTACTTGACCTTTTTCCCTTACTGCTTTTAATATTCTTTCTTTATTTTGTGCGTTTGGTGTTTTGACAATTATGTGACGGGAGGTGTTTCTTTTCTGGTCCAATCTATTTGGAGTTCTGTAGGCTTCTTGTATGCCTATGGGTATCTCTTTTTTTAGGTTAGGGAAGTTTTCTTCTATGATTTTGTTGAAGATTTTTACTGGTCCTTTGAGCTGGGAGTCTTCACTCTCTTCTATACCTATTATCCTTAGGTTTGATCTTCTCATTGAGTCCTGGATTTCCTGTATGTTTTGGACCAGTAGCTTTTTCCGCTTTACATTATCTTTGACAGTTGAGTCAATGATTTCTATGGAATCTTCTGCTCCCGAGATTCTCTCTTCCATCTCTTGAATTCTGTTGGTGAAGCTTGTATCTACAGCTCCTTGTCTTTTCTTTTGATTTTCTATGTCCAGGGTTGTTTCCATGTGTTCTTTCTTGATTGCTTCTATTTCCATTTTTAATTCCTTCAACTGTTTGATTGTGTTTTCCTGGAATTCTTTCAGGGATTTTTGCGATTCCTCTCTGTAGGCTTCTACTTGTTCTCTAAGGGAGTTCTTTATGTCTTTCTTGAAGTCCTCCAGCATCATGATCAAATATGATTTTGAAACTAGGTCTTGCTTTTCTGGTGTGTTTGGATATTCCGTGTTTGCTTTGGTGGGAGAATTGGGCTCTGATGATGCCATGTAGTCTTGGTTTCTGTTGCTTGGGTTCCTGTGCCTGCCTCTCGCCATCAGATTATCTCTAGTGTTACTTTATTCTGCTATTTCTGACAGTGGCTAGACTGTCCTATAACCTGTGTGTCAGGAGTGCTGTAGACCTGTTTTCCTGTTTTCTTTCAGCCAGTTATGGGGACAGAGTGTTCTGCTTTCGGGCGTGTAGTTTTTCCTCTCTACAGGTCTTCAGCTGTTCCTGTGGGCCTGTGTCTTGAGTTCACCAGGCAGGTTTCTTGCAGGGGAAAAATTGGTCCTACCTGTGGTTCCAAGGCTCAAGTTTGCTCGTGGGGTACTGCCTAAGTCCTCTCCGCTGTGGCAGCGACCGGGAAAATCTGTGCCGCTCCTTCCGGGAGCCTCCGTGCACCAGGGTTTCAGATGACGTTTGGTGTTTTCCTCTGGCGCCTGGATGTGCACAGAGTGCAGTCTCTTCTGGTTTCCCAGGCGTGTCCGCCTCTCTGAAGGTTCAGCTCTCCCTCCCACGGGATTTGGGTGCAGAGAACTGTTTATCCGGTCTGTTTCCTTCAGGTTCCGGCAGTGTCTCAGGCGCAGGGGTCCTGCCGCTCCCGGGCCCTCCCCTACGGGAACCCAGAGGCCTTATACAGTTGCCTCTTGGACCAGGGATGTGGGCAGGGGTGGGCAGTGTTGGTGGTCTCCTCCGCTCTGCAGCCTCAGGAGTGCCCACCTGATCAGGCGGTGAGGTCTCTCTCCCACGGGGTTTGGGAGCAGAGAGCTGCTGCGGTCCGGGATCCGCCGGTGTGGGAGGTGGAAGTCTTTTGTGTCCTTAACATTAGTTGTAGGTAGTGAGATACGTAAATAAGGTAGACAAGGTCTGTTCTAGAGCTTACATTCAAGTGCAAGCAGCCAGCATGAGACATAAAATAGAAATAAAATAGAGAAATGTGAGAATGGGGTGTAGGGTGACCTAAACCTGGGGAGGAGGGTTAAATATCACTAAGTACATTATAGACAGACAGACACTGGGCCTGATTTGGGTTTTTGAAACCTCAAAGCCCATCTTTAGTGACGTACCTCCTCCAACAGAGCCACATCTCCTAATAATTACACTCTGGTGACCAAGCATTCAATTCTATGAGGCCATTCTCATTCAAACTGTCACATAGTTGTGTGTGTAAGTACACACAGGAGGAGATAGAGGGAAAGATTGTTAAAAGAACTTACACTACTTGGGGGAATAATGCTTCCTGAAAGAACCATTCACTACCTGTCAGAAACTCTAATGCCATGCCTGAGAAACCCTTCTCAAGTTGGGTAATGGACTCCAAGAGACACAGAACTTTATAAGCTGTTGCTTTGCCCTGGTCGTCTCTCACTGCTGAAAACATGGTAGAATGTGGAGTGATGAGACTGGAACTGATCTGCAACCTTCTCTGAGAAGTCGTTCTCATAATCTGTGCTATGCAAGCTGTCAAGGGTAGCCCTGGGTAGTCCTACCCAGCTATAAAGCCTGTGAACCACAACAGTCACGGGCCAGCACCAGATCTACATTGGTAAAATAATAACAGGTATCTTGGGGTTTAGCAACAGCTTTCTAATACACTGAAGGCCTGCTCAGCAGGAGAGAAACCATGCCGCATACTGTAAACCTACCCAGTTACCTGTGACTGCAGAGGTCACAGACCTAAGAAAAACCTATAATTCCTAACTGCACTCCAAATACTTATACCCACAGATTAGTTTAACTATCATCCATCATCAAAAGAAGCTACTGTTTGCAGCAGGAGACCATCACAGAAAGTCACAGCTATTCATGCAGAGAACAAAATGCAGCCATAATGGAGATATCCACAGCACAACTACATTTGAAGCTCGGGAATCTCTCTGAAGAGGGAACAGATCGACTGTAAGAGTCAGAGGACCAGGAAGTCTGCTCTGAGATTGTAGCTATGTCAGGGAACCATATCCATGACATCTCAACCACTCGGCTGCCTTAACAACACCTGACGTCAAAGGAGGCAAAGTTTCAAGTGGAGGGACAGGAGCACCCGCACAGCCATAAACTTCCCTCCTTTAGTTTGTTCTGCTGCAGAATATTCTGGGACTAGAGGCTAGAAGGATCATCATCAAAGTGACCAGTGAGACTTCATCCAGCAGCTGATGGAAAGACCCACAACCAAACATTAGGTGGTGCTCAGATCGTCCAAGTGGAGGATTAGGAGGAAGGGTCAGAGGAACCAGAGTGGTCGGGGACATATCACTGAACACTACCCACAGAATCAACTGACAGGACTCAGAGGGACTTGCAGAATCAGGGAGCCTGTACAGGTCTGACCTAGGTCCTCTGCATATATGTAATGGCTGGATAGCTTGGTGTTCATATGGGAATCCTACCAGTGGGGGAGGGGGGCTGCTGCCCTGACTCTTGCCTATTTGTGGGACATTTTTCTTCCTACTGGGTTGCCTTGTCCAGCCTTGATGTGATGGTATGTGCCTAGTCTAATTGTAGCTTGTTATGTAGTGTTTGGTTGATGTCCCTGGGAGGCCTGCTCTTTTCTGAGTGCAGGCATGGTAGTAGGGGTATGGGTTGGATCTGAGGGAGAGGGGAGGTAAGGGAGACAGTGGTTAGGTAATATATGAGAATTTTTAAAAAGACCTGAATAATAATTGATATCCCAATGTAGATGGGAGCAATCTCATTGGATGCCACCCCTAGATAAAAAACTATAAGCAGTTAACAACTGCGATGAATGGGAGAAAGTGTTCCCCAGGGATGGTCACCCTGGTAACTACACAGCACTAGGTGGTCCACCCTTAAAACATGAGCAGGCAACACTGAACTGACTGTGGGTGGCTTTCATATGTTTATTCATTTGTACTTATATCTAACAAAAAGGGTTAAACAAGAGGAGGCCTGTGGATTTGGAAGGGAGAAATGATGCAATTATACGTTAAGATTTGTAAAATATACATTTTAAAGGTTACTAAAAGTCAGGCCAACATTCAGGAGGCACAAGAAGGTGGATCTCTGTGAGTTTGAAAGCAGTGTGGTCTACATAGTAAGTTCCAGGACAGTCAGGGCTACATAGAGAAACCCTGCCTGAAAACAACAAAACAAAGTTCAACTAGAAAAGAGGCCAGCAAGGTGGCTTAGCAGAAGGTGTTTGTGCTTAGCAGTGCCAGCCTAACATCAGAATTTCATCTCTAGAAACCATGTAAAAGTGGAAGTAGTAGTAACCACAAATGTTTTCTCTGGCATGAAACACACACACACACACACACACACACACACACACACACACACAATCACACAAAAGTTTTAAAATTTATTTTCAGAAGTTCAACTGGTCTGAAGAGGTGGTTGTAAAGTTACTTTCTGTGCACGCATGAGGACCTGAGTTCAGATTCCCAATACCCACGTACAAATGCCAGGTTGGGTAGCAGTCTGAAACCTCAGCCCTAGGGAAGTAAAGACAAACCCTAGAGCTCACTGGCCAGCCCACCTAGCAGAATCTATGAATGTCAAGTTAAGTAAGAGACCCTGTGCTGAAAATAAACTGTAGGGTAGGTGATTAAAGACACTGGATATTGACCTCTGACTTCCACATGCACACATGTGCACACACCCAAATGTGTGTACACACAATCAGTTTATGTTCCAAAATTTCAAGGTTCCAAAGCTTTTACTCAGAAGAGTCCAGTCCTAAGACCAGTGTCTTCATTAGGGACTAGACACTCCCCTATCTATCACCCGCAGGCTAGCCTGTTTACAGCCTGGTCTTCTGCAGGCATTTTCTCAAGTGAGACTCCTGACTCTCAGGTGACAATAGATTGTGTCAAGTTGACATAAAACTGGCCAGCATAGCTGGAATGTAATGATTGGGGAAGAAAAATGGCCCATAAAGTATACAACACATATTTCAGTAAAATGCAAATATAACTAAAAATAATTTGTAGAGCATATCATCTTATCTCTTTAAATTAAGGTTATGTGGGACTGGGAACATATGTAGGTAGAATGCTTGCCTAACACTTGTTCAAGATTAGAAAAACCCAGGAAGCCATAGTTTCCCTTCCCGCACCATATAAACTGGGTGTGGTCCACGTTTGAAATTCCAGCCCTTGGGAGATAGAAGCCAGAGAATCAGGAGTTCAAAGTTCATGACATAATGAATTCAAGGCCACCTTGGTGTACATGGGACCCTCTCTTCAAAGAAGAAAAAGACAAGTATTTCTCCAAGAGAAGAATAGATGTGTATATCCACCTATTCACTTGCATATTCATGTAAAGAATTTGCTATGAGGGCTGGAGAGATGGCTCAGCGGTTAAGAGCATCCAACTACTCTTCCAGAGGTCCTGAGTTCAATTCCTAGCAACCACATGGTGGCTCACAACCATCTGTAATGGGATCTGATGCCCTTTCTGGTGTATCTGAAGACAGCTACAGTGTACTTAATATAATAAATGAATAAATCTTTAAAAAAAAAGAATTTGCTATAAGAACAAAGAATACATATCCCTCGTCCCAGCATTTGGGAAGCTGAGGTAAGGGAAACTCAAGTTCAAGGTCAATTGGGTTATTTATTTTCAGGCTGTCCTGACATAGAGACCTGGTCTTAACCAAATAAAACTTGTGAAGGAAGATGTTATTTCCAGGATGGCTGACACTGGACACTTCTGTTCCTCAGCTGGCCCTGTGGCTCCAAGGAGCTGGCCATTGGAGAATTCCCAACAAATTGGGTCTAGCCATAGAAAATGTAATACTGAAAGGCAATAAAGAAATGTATTTGCCAGGTAGTGGTGTTACCTATCTTTAGCCCTGGCACTTGGGAGGCAGATCTCTGAGTTCAAGCCTGGTTTACACAGTGGGTTCCAGGACAAAGTGGCATTTAGAGAGACCCTGTCTCAAAACAAAACAAAACAAAAAATAGAGAAAGGGAAGAAGGTAGAAAGGAAGAATAGCCATTTGTTCTTTGGAGCTTAATGCCATGTCCTTTTGGGAATATCTCTTCTAGACCTTCCCTGCTCTGATACAACCAGACATCAAGCCCTTGGTAATATTGTCAGAGGAAAACACTAGGGAGATTAAAGCCTACCAAGTTAGGACTTGAAAAACTCTTGGAACTCTGGAGATAAAAGTAGGGAGGGTGGTTAATTTGGTGGTATATGTGTAGCATGCACAGGGCCTTGCCTTTCCCACACACCCCACACTGCATAAACCAGACATGACTTGTAAGTCTAATACTTGGGAAGTGGAGGCAGGAAGATCAGAAATTCAGGGTTTTTCTAGGCAAGATAGAGAGTTCAAAGCCAGCTAAGGATACAAGCTAAACACAAGAGTTAACACTGAGAGTTAGGGAGACTGGCTCAGTCAGCAAAGTTCCTGCAGCACAAGTTTGGAACCACAGCATCCATAGAAGAGCCAAGTTCAGGCGCTAGAGAAGCTTCAGTGGTTGAGCACTTGTTGCTATAGCAGAGGACCCAGGTCAGAGCCCAGCACATACATGGTGGCTCACACAGCTCCAGTTCTATAGGCTCTAGTATCCCCTTCTCTGTTCTCCAGACAGCAGACGTGTGCATGGTGCAGACACAAATGCAGGCTAACAGGAGAGCTACTGAAACAAGAATCAGCACTGCCCAGAGATAGGAACAGAACCCATGTCTCAATAATAGTCCTACTTAGTGTTCAATTCAAAGCAAAGCAAAACTAGCTCAGGGGTCTGGGGAGGACGGCTCAGTGTTAAGGACTCTTATTCTTCCAGCAGCCCTGAGTTAGTTCCCAGAAGCCACAAGGGCCAGGTCCCAACTGCCTGTGACTCTAAGGAATCTGCTACCTTTTTCTGAACTCAGTCAGCTGCACTCGCATGTGCATACCAGGTGACCTGAATAATAGACACACGTAATGTAAAAGCAGTAAAAATGAATCTTAAGTGACTATATAGACAAAATATAATTTATCAGTCCCCCCTTAAATAGAGGGTTGTGGGTGGTGGTGTGCATACTTATGTCACTATTCAGGAGGCAGAGGCAGTCTGATCGAGTCCAGCCTGGCCTACAGAGTTAATTTCAAGAGCTACACAGTAAGATCCTGTCTCCAAAACAAGATACACACACATATAATTTAAAAGTATTTAAGATACTTTTTTGTTAAAGAAAATGAAGATGGGCTGGAGAGATGGCTCAGCAGTTAAGATCACTCACTGCTCTTCCAGACGAGCTGCACCCACTGGACAGTTTGCAACTGTCCATGATGGGATCTGACGTCCTCTCCTAGTGTACAAGCATGCATGCAGACAAAGCACTCATATATAAAGAACATAAAAACTGGTGAGCCTAGCATAGTGACACATACCTTTAGTCCCAGCATTTGGAAAGTGGAAGCAGCGGGATCAGGAGAGAAAGGCCAACCTTGGCTGCACAGTGAATTAAAAACCAGTCTGTGTCTCAAGTGAGCCAGGCATTGTGGGCATGCCTTTACCCCACAACTGGGAGGTAGCGGTAGGAGGATACCTAGTCCGAGACCATTCTGGTCTATATAGCAAGACATTTTGCTAAATATAAGCAAAATAGTCATTTGGAGACAAACTCCTATAGCCCAGGATGATGCTGAAAGTCCCTAGTAGCTGAGTCCTGATCCTTCTGCCCCATCCCTACGTGCTGGGCTTACAGATGTGTGCTATCATACCACAGCACACCATAGTTTACACAGTGCTGGATATTCAACCCTATGTCCTAGGCTTTAGTCATGTTTAATAGGATTCTCTAGAGAGACAGGATAAGGGAAAAATGTATATATAATTTAATATATACATAATACATTAAGAAAATGTATTAAGGTTTACATTTTTAAAAAGTGGCAACAGTTGGCTCACACCTGAGAGGCTGAGAACACGAGAGTTGCTTGGTCTTTGGGGCTAGCCTCTGCTGTTGGAGATGACCCACTGGGGCTCTCTCAGGCTAGAGAGGCTGATAGCTAATTGGTCAAGGCTGAGTCTCTCAGCAGTTCCAACCTGGCATGGAAAAACTGAAAGGTTCCTGGAGAGCCATTGGTCCTTAGTCAGTGACGGAATTCTCTACTTTCAGTGTCACTGGAGACTGAAAAGTTTTGGATATCTGGAGCAATTTGCATTTTTTAAAATTAGGCACTGAGTTACTTTTCTGTTGCTGTGATAAAATACTGAGAGTAAAGGCAGATTAAGAGCTGAATTAAACTTGTTTCCAAAGGACTAGATTCCATGATGGTGGGAACAGCATTGGCAGGACTGAGAAGCTGGCTGACCACATTTCAACCTAGTCATATTTTGACCATACACAGGAAGCAGAGGGAGCAGGATGGAAATGGGGTAGGGCTATAAACCCTCAAAGCCAGTGACTGCACCTCCCTAAATATTACCACCAACTGGGGACCAAGTGTTGAGAAACACGAGCCTATTGGGGACATTCTCATTCAAGCTACAATAGGGACGGTCCATTTGAACCACAGAATAAAGAGGAGATAATCACATTGTTTTGTGAATATCAGGTCATTTCCCACTCCCCCAGAAAACTCTTTTTTAACTGAGGAATGATGGCACATGTCTATAATCTCAGCCCTTGTAAAGGTATAAGCATATGGGTCAGAAGTTCAAGTTCACCTTCAGCTACATATGGAGTTTGAGACCAGACTGAACTACAAAGACACCGTCTTGAACCTTTCCCAGCTTCTCCTCAAAAAGTTAAACTGGGCAGTAGTGGCGTATGAGTTTAATCTCACCACTCGGGAGGCAGAGATATGAGGATCTCTGCAAGTCTTAAAAAAAAAAAAAAACAAAAAAGGAAAAAGAGAGAGAGAGAGAGAGAGAGAGAGAGAGAGAGAGAGAGAGAGAGAGAGAGAGAGAGAGAACCCCTGGGGCGGACAGATGGCTCAATGATTAAGAGTGCTGACTGATCTTCCAGAGGTCCTGAGTTCAAATCCCAGCAACCACATGGTGACTCACAACCATCTGTAATGAGATCTGATGCCCTCTTCTGGTGTGTTTAAAGACAGCTACAGTGTACTTCTATATAATACATAAATCTTTAAAACAACAAAAAAACATTTTGTCATTCCAACTTGTGGCACAATCACAAAAAAATCACTCCAGATTCAGGAAAACTGAGAACCATCAGATTTGAAAAACCCAATGTGAAAAATGTTGAAAAATGCTGTACAAGGAAAATTAGCCACAGTAAGACAAAGGCTTGAGAGAAGAGGCAGAAATTAAGAGGACAGGGAATGCTTAATTGTGAACCTATGGTACCTAATAAAATTGAGGATCAAGATAAATAGCCCATTGACAATGGGTAAGCAGCCAGCCCACTGGCATGGTTGAGATGGCCTAAATGTCTGGTCCATGTGTAAATTCATAAAAGTCTACTTGTAACTTGATAAACAGAAAGGGGCAATGAGCTGTGCTGAAAGACACTGGAGTGTTGGGGAAAATGCATTAAAGATGTTTTCACATCAGAATGGAACTTGGGGAATGTGTTAAGTTGCCTATGAGACTATGGATGCCATCAAAATTGATAAAGGATCTGAGCAGGAGAAGGCACATGAGAGGCACGACTCAAGGAGACGCAAAAAGACTTCAAGGCAGATGGCATTTGCTGAAGGACAGGAGGTCAGTACTGTAATTATGAAGGATCATCGCATTCATGGATCTTAAGGACATTTGGACTGTGAAGATTGTGGGACTGACAATTGTTTCTGTTGTAGAAAGTTGAACTGCATACAATTTTTGCTTAGACAAAAAGGAGGAAATGTTGCAGGATATTTGATCAGACTGAAATTTGAGATTGTGTTATTTACTGGAAAAAACTTTCTAGTTGTGGTGAGGCTCAGCCCTTAGTGCACACCTTTAATCCCTCTGGCTGGAATACAGACACATTCTTAATATACATCTTTAATCCCAAACAATGACAATAAAGTTAGTTTGTAAAAGAAAGCACCCATGTATGAAAGTAATGTTTAATTGAGTGGGAGACAAAGTAATGAATCAGAGAAAGATTTGACAAGATCTGTCCAACTCTCATGAGGAGAGGAAAGAGGTAACAGGAGGGAGCAGCACAGAGGGAGGAGGAAGCAGCTTTACCGGGACAGTTGGACGGAGACAGGTTACAGAGAGAGAAAAGTCTAGGCACGGGTAATGATGGAACAAGCCAGACAATGAGGAGGAGCCCGAAAATTAGAACATATTGTCAAAATTAGTTTGAGGCCAAGCAGAGCCATTCAGAGGCTGAGAAAGAATCCAGATTGAATCAGTTTTGAGCCAGAACGGCTGAGTTGACCAGCTTTTGAGTTCAGAAAAAACTGCAAAGGGTGAGCTGATTCAGCAGTGAGTCTCAGACGGTACATTCTAGGCCTAGATAAGATTGGAGGCTAGAAGGTTCCAGGTTTAGGCCTGTGTTGGCAGACTGAGGCACTTAGCCTCAGAGATGACAATTACATCAGGCAAATAAGTTACTTTTACATCTTCCCTCCCTTCCTCCCTCTCTGAGTTGCTCCAACATGGCCTTGAATTCTCTCTCAGCCTCCCAAATAGGTCAGAGTTCAGGTGTGTAACTGTACCCAGTCAACAATTTTAGACTTTTAATCTAAAATCTTGGGCTAGCTTTTTATTTTTCTTGAGATGGGGTCTCCCTATGGAACTATGTACACCAGGCTGGCCTCAAATTCACAAGATATCCACCTCCTTCTGCCTCCTGAATGCAGGATTAAAGGCATCTGCTCCCAAGCTTGGCTTGGGCATTACTAAAGCTTAATATGTTAGAGTTAAAACTATCATATTAAGAAGAAAAGCACCAGGGTTGGGGATTTAGCTCAGTGGTAGAGCGCTTGCCTAGCAATCGCAAGGCCCTGAGTTCTATCCTCAGCTCCAAAAAAAAAAAAAAAAAAAAAGAAAGAAAAAAAAAAGCACCTTGCTGAGTGCTTTATAAATAATCTTATTAGAATGAGATTGTAGAAAAATAATCTCATCTAACAGCCTTTAGGTGTGTCCTTTATCCTAGGATATGGATGGAACACCTATACATTTAAAGTGAAACTCATATTTAGACTTATTTCATTTGGTAATAAGGGTGTGGAGATAGTAGAAGTAGACCAGAGAGTAAATAAGTGATAAGGTGAAAAGCATTTTATTCTTTGTTGGTGGAAATGGGTTTAGAGGGCAAGCACACCTGTAATCCAGCACTTGGAAGATGAGGCAGGAGGTAGTCTTGTATCCATAGTGAGTCTGAGGCCAGTCTTGGAAACATAAAATGTTGCCTGAAAACAGCCCCGCCCCACCATACCCCAAACCAAAAAATAACTGAAAAGAGAAAAGTTCATAAATTGCAAAAAACATTCCAGCTTACAAACTGCAACTTTTCTGAATGTAGGAAGCCTATCTTTTTTCAAGATTATTTTTTTTTCTTTTCTTTTTTTTTCGGAGCTGGGGACCGAACCCAGGACCTTGCGCTTGCTAGGCAAGCACTCTACCGCTAAATCCCCAACCTCAAGATTATTTTTAATAACTCATTTACTCATTTTTATTTCATGTGCATTGGTATTTTGCCTGCATATATGTCTGTGAGGGTGTTGGATCCCCTCGAAATGGAGTTAGTTTTGAACTGCCATGTGGGTTCTGGGAATTGAACCCAAGTCCTCTGGAAGAGCAGCTGACCCATCTCTGATAATCTTAACACTACCCAGAGGTATAATAGACAAAATGGGCCTTTACCCCAACTGTAATTTCTTTAGTTAAAATTGTGGTGTGTGTGTAGTCCAAGTGTGTGTAGGTGCCTCCTGATGCCAGAGGTGTCATATCTCCTGAAGCTGCAGTTATAGCTAACAATTGGGTGCTGAGAACTCAACATGGTGGCCCGTAACAGTAGCCAGGGCTCTTCTCTAGAACTCTAAACATTTTTAAATAAAAATTAACTTATTACAAAAAGTTATTTCAAACTTGCATGGTTCTAAAAAAGTAAAACATGCCATTCACAGACTCTTTCGTGCGTTTTTCATTCTTCCAGAGTTCTGAGATCCAGCGCCCTCTTCTGGCTTTCTATGGCACAAGACACCGGTAAACATGCAAGTAAAACACTCATACATGTAAAAACAAGAGAGCAAGAGCAAGAGAGATCGATAATCTGCGGTTCTGCGGAGGCCTAATGATCTCAGTGTCATTTCTGAATTACACAAGGTGGCATGAGAGATTCTCAGAATTGTCCTCTGACCTTCACATTTAACAGTGGTATGTGTGCGCCTACACAAATACACGAAATAAAAACGTATACAAAATAATTTTAGTACTCAATAGGGATAACTGCTCGGTTTACATTCTATTACTTTCCATCATACACACTAGATAATCATTAGTTTTTGATTTTCAGTTAGCCTTTCAGGAATCTGATTATATGGACTCTCAATTTCTTCTGTGCTCGGTATACCATCGGCTCTCAATGTTTTATTCAAAGATTTCTTTACCTTTTCTCTCTTCTTTTGGAGCCACGTTCTCATTGAGCTGGTCAGGCTCTTTGGAACTTTTAAATCCCCTGCCTCAGTAATCGAGCCTTATGATTAACTGGCCGGTTGCACCATGCTCAGTCTGAAACCAATTCTGTGCTTGGGAAGATTTAAATTGCAAATGGACTCAGCTCTAACAGGATCATGACAACCCACCGACTCAAGGAGAAACAATATTGACAAGAGCACTCTACACTTCTACATATACCTTTCTGCCTCACACGCTATTGTCCGGCCATTACCCCACTCCCTCTTTTTCTACAGATAGTGGCCCTACACGATTCTATCTTGGGATTTTCCTTTGTTTCCGTTTTCTTTCTTTTTTTTTTTTTTTTTCCTTTTTTTTTTTTTTTCCGGAGCTGGGGACCGAACCCAGGGTCTTGCGCTTGCTAGGCAAGCGCTCTACCACTGAGCTAAATCCCCAACCCTGTTTCCGTTTTCTAAGAACACAACTTTTACAAAATCAACTCTCATTTATGCTTCACTTAGGGAAGTCTTATATTTTTGGTTGTGAGCCTAGCCTTTAACGGCTGAGCCATCTCTCCAGCCCACTTAGGTAAGTCTTATGGAAAGCTCCCCAGACCCTGTCGCTGGCATAATCACATGCTATCCTACTACGCTTATTATTTCTCATCTATAATTAATTTTGTCACGCCCTTACCCGTCTTCTTTGGTGGAGTGTTAACTCTGGGAACGCAGTGACTGCTTTTCCTAATTCAGTTACACAGCATGTTCTCAATCAACATTTGTTATAGAATAATGAGAACAGCTTGGAATTTCAGTCAAAAGCTCCATCTAGACCAGTGTTTCTCAACCTATGGGTTGCGACCCTTAAAAGGTCAAACCACCGGTTGGACAAGGATCATAGGAAAACAGATATTTACATTACGATTCATAACAGTAGCAAAATTACAGCTATGAAGTAGCAACAAAGATAATTTTATGGTTGGTGGGTCACCACACATGAGGAACTGTCTTAAAGGGTTCCAGCATCAAGAAGGTTAAGAACCATGTAGATTCTAGATGAAGTCCACAGTCGTGTGTGAAAATCCACTTGAAAGACTCGAGTTTTAAGTGTACAGGATCACCGCCCACATCGCGAGGAAGGGAAGGGTAACCGTCTCTTTCACAGGTCCGAGGACAACAGGGGTTTCCGCTAGAAAAGTGAGCTAGGAAGAGAACCTCGGGGACACCCCGCGAATCTCCAAAAGCACCGGCACCAGGATGGGTCTGGCCTTGGGGAGCGCTCGGTACTGGCTCCGGCTCCAGCGCGCCAAGCCGTTAGCACCGCCCCTTCCCGCCGGCTCCACCCACCGCCGCCTAGTCACTAACCCTGGCTGCCGGGTGCGCGGCGCGTTCTTAAACCCCGCCTCCCGGGCTAGGGCGCGCTCTCCGCGTCGCCCGGCCCTAGGCGGTTCCGTTAGCGGCGGGAGGGAAAACCGCCCCCGGCGTCCCCGCCTCTGCTGCTAACGCTTTCCTCCCTACTCCCCCTGCGACCACCCCGCAGCTCGCTACGGAGGCCCCCGAAGTACAAACGTCCCTCACGCTCCGAGCCCCCTCGGAGGCTGCGTCCAGTCTGACTCCTCGGGCCCTAAAGCCCTGTGCTCATTTTTCTTTGTTTTTTGTTTCTTGTTTTTCTTTTAGTCAGGAATTCGCACTGGTGAGTTCCCTAAGGCGGCAGAAACTTTTGCCTCTTCACGGAAGTAAAAGTTGGTTCTCTTTTACCCGCTGCCGCCCAGGCCTCCCGCATTCCTTCCCTCCCGCCTCTCCGGATAGTGGCGGGCGGGGGAGGAGGAAGCCAGAGCGCCTGCGCGGGGAGGCCGCTTTCCATCCGGGTCCCTGTCCGTGCGGTGCAGCAGGTCGGTAGGCGGGAAATGGCGACTGGCTGAAGGAGCTGGTTCTGTTGCTGCTGAGGGATAAGCGGGAAAGACACCACCTATTGCGCAGTTGGGACCATCGCCGGAGCCCGAGGACACTTTTCTGTCGTCACAGTGAAGGTAATTCCCTTGGTCCAAACGCTGCCGTTGCTCCGAAGCTCAGTCCTCTCCCAGGGCCGTCTGCCGGGATCTCCTCCCCTTCTCAAGCCGAGCCTTCAGCGGTTCCAGCACGTCCGTAGGCATGCACTGTTGGCGCCTTGTACGTTCACTATGTGGAAGCCGCTCTGGTTTGGACTTTCCCCAGGGAACGGCAAGGGAGCTCACTTCCCGCCAGCTTCAGTTCTCAGGCTGCGGCCTGTGTTGTGATTTCTGGGGTTCGATTTCACCCACCCCCAGCCCCATCTCACGTTCCTAGTCTCCGACCCCGTGGACCTTAGAGCTAATTAAGTTGGATTGCCTTTTCGAACCTTCTTGTGGACCCACGTAATGTTTTCGGTATTTCATTCTTGTAGGGTGCATTAGGGGGGCGTTGCTCTCTGTACTTGAGCTCTTACAAACACCCTTTGAGAATCTGGAAAGAGGTAACTGGAACTTCTGTCCGTCTTCTGTACTGGAAAAATGTTGAGTTGACATTACTACTGTTAGAAATCAAGTGTGGTAGTAAAAACCAGCTTATGTAGGAAGCCTCCGATTTCCATAGTGGTTAGTTAAGGGTGAGTCTTAATTATACTTAACGTGCTGTTTACTTTGGGTATATCCGTATGAGTTTACTTACGAATTTACTTTTGCGTTCTTGACCAGGATTCTGTGAAAATTAATTGCATAAGTAAATGGTGTTTATTTACTTCTCGCCCTAGTGGTAGCTGAATGTGTGAATGATTTTAAACACTTTAAGAGTACCTCAGGGAAACCTACTGAGATGCTGCTGAGACACTACCCTAAGCTGCTGAGATGAGTATCCTTAGAAGACATTACTCCAAGGCAGGAATTTATCTTTCTCATGCTACTAAGACAATACCAAGATTACGTTTACATCCGCATACAAATTAGTGCCTTGAAATGATAGGCTTATCTACATAATTTTTAGATTGTAGATTGCTTATTTCGATTCATCAAATGCCAAGTTACATTTGTGTGGTCCAGCAATTATCTCTATAAAAGCGAAAGAGTAAAATGACATGTGGAAGCTATTTTTTACTTTTTTTTTTTTTTAAATAAAGAGTTCCTCGGTTTTTTGAATGCTTTGGCCATGTTGAATTTGCGGCATTATAGGTGTTTTCCTTGGGAATAAAAATGAAGATTAAAACATGGCTTATATTACATATCAGTTACTGTTTCTCATTCTCATAGGTGCAGCCTAGAGTATTTCACTTGCTGTTCACATATTAGGATTAAATTTCAGTAATAAGCAGGCACATGCAAACATCATTATAGTTTTATTTGAAAGACTTAGCCCAAGGTCATAAAGAAAGCCAAGGTAAAATATAGCTCTCATATGACGTAGTTTTAGGAATGAGCTGGGCCTCACTGCTTTTCTAGGATTGTTTGATTTAGGGGCTTGGGGAGTGAAAGTTTAGACATACTAAATACTTATTGAGTCATTTTATTTTAAAATAGGACCAATTATGCTGCTACTCAGAAGAATTAGGATAAATTATTTCTAGAGCAGGCTTTCTCTGTTTTAACGATGTTTTGGGGGGTGGTTTTTGATACAATTTAGTTTATAGGTAGTAGAATCAGTATTATAGACTATGGCTAAGATTTTCCCAAGTTAGTTACTACTGCATTCAACTAGACCCTATATTCTCGTTTTGTCTTGTTTATTTTTGATTTTTTGAGACATAATTGTGTATGAGAGAGAGAGAGAGAGAGAGAGAGAGAGAGAGAGAGAGGCATTGAACTCAAAGAGATGGACCTGCCTCTGTCTCTGTAGTTGTATTGCAGTGATAAGATTGTGTAGGAATACCAAATAGGACAGTTATGTTTTAGGTATTCTGTTCTGCATAGTGCTAGTGCCTTACAGATATTTCATTTGAACTAGGGGTGCCCCCCCTTAAGAAGTTGATGATTGGTAAAGTTTTATCTTTTCCAAATTAACCTAGCTTACTACAAGATTGTATTTGATCAAATGGCTTCTTTGTAGGGTGATTTGAATAAAATCTGGCTGGATATGTAGCGTAGTTGGTAAAGTGCTTGCCTAGCATTAAGGAAGCCCCATGTTGCTAAATCCCCATCACCAGATGAGCTGCTTATGGTGGTTCCTGCCTGTAACCTCAGGGAAATGGAAGCAGAAGAGTCAGAAGTTCATAGTCATCCTCAGCTGTATTACAAATTGGAGGCCAGCTTGCCTCCATGAGGCCCTGACTCTAAAAGAAACTTGAACCTGTTCAGAAAGGATATACTGGACAAAGACTTGTAATTAACTGCAGAATCAATTGCTGACTGATAAAGTATGATGTTATCTTAGTTATATTACATTATGCTTTTGACTGGTGAATCAAAAATAAATAAAGAATATAGTGTTTTGCCAGAATTTGAAAAGGGCAGCATCTCCCTGTATTTGTAATTTATCAAGTTTTTATGAAAATATAAGGGAAGAAAAATACTTTAAGTCACATATCAAATGTGTGAAGAGGACCTTATACATAGTGTTCTCTTGGGTAATTTTTATTAGTAGATTAAAATCACCAAGCCATTTTAAACTGGATTGGGTACAGGTGGTCATTTGTGCTACATTGAGAATGAAATTGTTTATTTATATACTTGTTGTTGTTTTTTTTTGTTTTTTTTTTTGTTTGTTTTTTTTAAGTGAGACAGGGTTTGGCTATATAGCCCAAGCTTAATCAAACTCCAGATCCTTCTGCCTCAACCAGGAGTGCTGGGATTAAAGGTGAGTGCCACTAGGTTCCAGGCTTAGGCTATTTAACAGGCATAAAATTTGCTTGAATGAGCACTTTTGACCAGTTTTTGCTTACTTTTCTGACATCCTTATACCCTAACCTAAGCCAGAGGTATTCACTAATGTTTGTATGAGTCTATGTTTTTTATCCTCCTTAAGAAAAAGTGCCATTTTATAGCTCTTGCCAGCGTGAAACTTGATATATGAACACTAGGCTGGCCTTGAACTCACAGAGATCCTCCTGTCTCTGCCTGCTAAGTCAGTTCTGGGACTAAAGGAGTACATCACCACAGCTATTGAGTACATACATTTTATATTTAAACTGTATTAAATTGTTATTGAACCTACCTATAGGTAGACCTAGGTGGTTGAGATTTTCTTGAGAAATGCCATGCTGGCTTCATTTATATATACTGAGTATTGTGGAAATCTTTCTGAAATGCATTGTTTAAAACATTAAATTCAGCTGAGTGTGGTGGCATGCATCTTCAATTGAAATTCTTGGGAGGAAGAGGCAGGTGAATTTATGTGAGTTTAAGGCCACCTAAACTATATAGCAAGTTTTAGGACAGCCAGGGTTATATAAAGAGACTCTGTCTAAAAACAAATTACAAGTTTGTAGATAAAACATCATTGTATTTTACTCATAAGTGAAGATTAGCTTATTAAACTACACATAAGTGAAGGTTCAGAGACAGTGGAATTAAGGAAAGGTAAATTTTCTTTTGCCTTTTTTGTTTGTTTTTGATACAGGGTTTCTTATTTTTTTTAAAAGATTTATTTTTTTATGTATATGAGTACACTGTCAGTGTCTTCAGACACACCAGAAGAGGGCATCAGATCCTATTACAGATGGTTGTGAGTTTCCATGTGGTTGCTGGGAATTGAACTCTGGACCTCTGGAAGAGCAGTCAGACCTCTTAACTGCTGAGCCATTTCTCTAGCCTGAGACAGGATTTCTATGGCTGTTCTAGAACTTGCTTTGTAGACCAGTCTGGCCTCAAACTCAGAGATCCATCTGCCTCTGTCTCCCAAGTGCTGGGATTACAGGTGTGTACTACTGCCTGTCAAGAAAAGTTAAATTTTTACATACTGGTTATGACTGGGAAATATATGGGATATAGGAGTGTTATCTAGGTAAGACAAACATGATGAGAGTAAATTTTATGTAGTGAGAATCTTAGGCTTCTAGGGGTCCTTTGGTATTTTTGTGAACCTAGCAATAAGGAATGGTGAGACCTAAAGGTGGCTTCCAAGATAAGACTTTTTTTTTTTAAGATATATTTATTTTATTTATATGAGTACACTGTAGCTGTCTTCAGATACACCAGAAGAAGGCATCGGATCCCATTACAGATGGTTGTGAACCACCATGTGGTTGCTGGGGATTGAACTCAGGACCTCTGGAAGAGTAGTTGGTGCTCTTAACTGCTGAGCCATCTCTCCAGCCCCAAGATAAGACTTTGTGAACAAATAATTTTTTATTTTGTTTGGTGGTAGGGCAGACAGGTTTTGAATCTTCTACATAGCAGGGTCTGACCTTGAACCTCTCTCTGATCCTCCTGCCTCCGAGACCTCGAAAGTGCTCAGATTACAGGTATTTAAGCCACCATGTCCATCAACAAAATTTTGACATAAAATCATAATAGGATAGTTCTCTATATTAGAATCTCATATTTCATAATATGCATAGCTTTCTATAATAGATTGAAAGAAAGATAGATTAAACATTATTAACAGGAGTAATAGTGCTTTGAGCTGGAGTTTCGCAGTTAGGCTTTCATAATGGCTGTAATAATTGTAGGACAAGCTCTTTTTTTTTTTTTAAGATAAAGAAACATGAAACAGTGTAGTAGAAAGTGGCACTTGAATACTTTAGAAAAAATTATGTTTAAACTTTATTAATAGCCATTTCTATAGGATCTCACTGTACTCAGGCTGGCTTCAAACTCTATGTAGACTTACCCATTTATTTTTCTATTTTTATTGTGGTAGAGAATTCTTTTAATTTGAATTCCTTTAGTGACTTTGGAAGAGAAAATGGGCAAACCAAACAGTAGAGCATGTGTTTCAGTTTAGGTGTACTAGAATATAGATTACTTTTAGCTTTTTCTTTCATGGATGTGTTAATGTATGTTTAGGAGTCATAATTTTTAAGATAGGGTATGAGTTAATCATAGAATTTTATATTTAGTGGATAACAATTTTTTTTTGAGTCTTCCAAAATTAAGTTCTTTGTTGTTTTATCTTTTGTCTTTTTTTTTTTTTTTTTTTTTTTCGGAGCTGGGTACCCAACCCAGGGCCTTGTGCTTGCTAGGCAAGCGCTCTACCACTGAGCTAAATCCCCAACCCCCCAAGTTCTTTGTTTTAAAACTGAGATTTTTTTTTAATTAAAAAGTTTTACATTCATTTACTGTGTGTGTTGTGCGTACACCAAAACTATAATTATTTTAAAATTTCTTAATTATGTGTGTGACTGAGTGTATGTATGAGTACCTGTATGCCACTGCATACCTGTGGGGATCAGAAGACAACTTTCAGGAGTGCATTCTCTCCTTCCACCTTATGAGTTCAAAGGCTCAAACTCAGGTGAGCACACACCCTAACTCTCACTGACCAAAGCAATTTTTGAGGCAGACAGTTGCAGTTGTACATTGTATTGGGTTACCAGATTAATGGTCCAAGAATAGGACTAGCTTTATCTAGGGGGTTCCTTACAATGTAGCAATTCACAATAATGGCACAAGTATAAACTTAGAAACTTGTCATAGAAGTCTACAGTTCACTAATTTCTGCCAAATCCAAGAAAAGAGAAATGATACACTGCATATGAAGGGTTCTCAGAAAGTTACCAAGACTATGTAATGTTTCTTTTTTCAAACAAAGAGGTTTGCTGAATAAATGACAATAGAGTTACAGTGACAAACATTGAAGAAAATAAGGGCAGGCTGTAAAAAGATTTCAAATCAAGCTTTAAAGGCAAAAAGAGTCAAAGCCAGCCCTAATTGTCTATTATAAAGAATATTTGGGGAAATGAAAAGGCTGGACGTGTAGATTCATGGGAAAGTAGTTGTCTTTGCCAGGCCCTGACTAGCCAGTATCCTGGAGAAAATACTGTGCCAGTAAGATGGCTCAAATGGGTAGACCTGACAACTTGAACTCCGTCCACAAGTCCACATGGTGCATTACTGCATTTTACTACACATAAATTTTATCTTTTGGTAAAGGGCTGAGCCAGGCAAGAAGATCATGCCTGTAATCTCAGCACTGAGAGGGAAAAAATCACTCCAAGTTTGAAGCCAACTTGGACCACACAGAGTGAGATCTTGTCTCAAAACATATGTATACACATACATACTAAGTTATTGTGAATTGATGCATTGTAAGGAATCCCCTAGATAAAACCAGTCCCATAATTGGACCATTATTGCAATCTCATAATTCAAGACATTTAAAATTTGTAAATTGTCTGCCTCAAAATTGCTTGGATCAGTGAGAGTAAGGGTGTGTGCTCATCCCCTGAGTTTGAGCCTGTGAACCCATGTGGTGGAATAAGAGAATGCACTCCTGAAAGTTGTGTGCAGTGGCCTGAAGGCACCATATATGCATTCACTCACACACAGAATGATAAAGAAAATTTTAAAATAATTATAGCTTTGGTAGATATCAGAAATGGCTGTGATAAAGGAAAGGAACTTTTTTTTATTAATTGGCCCCCATTTTGTAAGCAAACATTCTTACTGTACTGAGGATTGTTCAGAGATAGAACTTTCTCTCATCTGATCTGTTTGAGATAAATGGAAAACAAATTGGTTAAGTTCAGGAAGATGAGTTGTAGAGTGCTAGGTTAGATCACTGCCTTCAAGGGTTTTTAGTTCTTTGCAGTGCTTCTGCCTGCTTAGCAAGGGCTCAGCTTCTGAGCTCCGTCTCCTGGCCCTTGCCATGAGGACTCACTCTTGTCAAGTGTGATTGAATCTGTTGAAGCAGGTTATTTTAGTGTTAATTTGGTAAGAGCTAAGTGAGGGATGACCTCAGGGTTTATAGAAGTTTATGGGTGTGGAGGTGGTTTTTATTAGTTACATGATACTTGGGCTGACTTTTAAACAGTGAGGATAACTAGGTAATTAGTTGAAATAATAGTTGTGGTAAAGAGGATAGAAACTTAGGTAGAGAGCACAGAGTGTCAGCAACTATGCAACTATGATTACTGCCGTACAGAGAATGACAGCAAATAATAATTAATGAAGGAAGACTGCCCCTGGAAACACTCTGGGGAATTAATACAGGTAGATGCTGGTGCTGACTGAGCTCCAGGTTCTGTAAGACCCTGTCTCAATAAGATGGAAAAACTGAGGAGCGTAACTGGTGTCCACCTCTGTCCTCTTCACAAGCTAATCAGCACACATGAACACCATGTATTGGCAACACACATATACACACTCTACATATTGTAGGGTGATGTATTTGCCAGTGATTTTATAGTTTAGTTTTTATTGGAAAGCAGTTGATGAGAAACCTGGTAAGAGGAGTAGACAGACTTGTGTAGTTCAGAGGATGGATTTAAAAGAAAATACTGAAAAATTAATTTTAGAGATTAAAAACCAAAATTTCATAGTTGATTATAGGGGATAAGGACAGGTGTCACAACTAGGTGGTTGATGGAGTTTAGGTCTTTTTGGTTAGGTGATTACATATGTGGATGAGTATAGGAGAAAAAAATAAAACAAGAAGAAGATATTTTGGGATGGGATGAGAAAAACTAAATTGGTTTTAGGTAAGTTGAGTTTGAGGTGGTGTGATATATAAGTCTGAAATTTTAGATAGTAGTTTAGAAAACCTAGCAGAATTAATGTTGCAGTTTATGGTGAACCTTTGAAAGACTTCTTCCAGCACCAACACCCTTCCCCTGTAATCTACTCACCTGGGCAGCAGATAACTACAAAACATATGTATGTTGAAAAAAAATAAATGTTTTATGCTGTTTTTATGTCTCAAGTTCTTGGACTTAAAGTACTACTCTTGTATTTTATCATTTTCATTCTCTGGTACTAGATTTATTTTACTAAGCATGATCATTTCCCAGTCTTCTATGAAGGGATATAATACACACACACACACACACACACACACACACACACACACACACACACAATATTTATTTTATCATATATTTTAAATGTTACAAAGAAAAGTTATATGGCGGGCTCTGGAGATGGCTTAGTGGTTTAGAGTGTTACTGCTCTTCGAGAACGCCTATGTTCAGTTCCCAGCACCCTCATTAGGCAGCTTACAAAATGTAACTCAAGCACCAGAGGATCTGACATCATCATTTCACACACATGAAGGCAAAATACCTATACACATTTAATATCTTTTTTTTTTTTTTTTTTTTTTTTTTTTTTCCGGAGCTGGGGACCGAACCCAGGGCCTTGCGCTTCCTAGGCAAGCGCTCTGCCACTGAGCCAAATCCCCAACCCCCACATTTAATATCTTAAGTGTTAATGGTTTCTGTAGTGAAGTCATCTGGGCCTTGTAGTGTACATGTTTTTACTACATACTCAATTTTAAATATGAGATTAATTAGCCTGTTGTGTAAGGTTTGGTGATTTCTGTTTGTTTTGAGGCAAATGTTGCTATGTCTCAGACTGGCCTGGAAGTTCTCGTATTCCTACCCTTGGCCTTTTGAGTGCTGGGATTACAGCTGTTTACCACACTATCAGCTAGCTGTTTACCTCAGCTGAAATCTTTGTGGAATTTCTTGACAGTTGGTTGCATTTGCTACTGGGTGTGCATGGCACAGTATTTGTGGAGGCCAGAGGACAACTTCATGGAGTCATTTCTCTCCTTCCACTTATATGTGGGCTGTGGGGCTTCAACTCAGGTTGCCAGGCTTGTGTGGCAAGTGCTGTTACCCATTGAGCCATCTTGCCAACTCTTGGAGTATTTTACTGAATATTATGAATAGAAAGTAAACACTGGTAGAGTCTATTTGGAAAATTGGATTTTTGGAGCTGTAAGTGAAGGTGTTTGGGTTAGTCAGTTTTACATCATTGACTTAACTAAGTTTTCTTGTTGCGATTACCCAGAATCCTAGTTGGAAAGTGGGAAAGTTTCTGCTTTCTGATCAGCTCTTGACTTTTGTTTATTCTCTCTGCCTCAGGGTAAGCACCTGGAGCATACAGTGCTGGTGGCAGTTCAGAGCATCTTCTACCCTTCCCTTATGTTTAATGGTTTGGATTTTTTGTTTCCCACAGTAGACGTTGCCCCAGCACCACAGATCTATAATGTGTGCTTATGCTAGCCCATGTTCATCTAGGGTTCAAGAGCATTTGTTACTCTTGCAAAGGCCCTGGGTTTGGTTCCTAATACCCACAGGGTTGCTCATAATCATTCATAACTCTAGTTCTACAGGATCCAGACTTCTCTTTTGACCTCAGACACCAGGCGTGCACATGGTACACATACATACATAAAGGCAAAAAGCTTGTACACATAAATAAATCTAAAGAAAAATTTAAAACTCTAATTTTATATATTTGTAATTTTTAAACATTTTAAATGTATTTTAAAACTTGCAAATGAAAGATTAATTCTGATGTCTGAATAAAATAATTTTAGATTTTTCTCACATGTTGTTTTTTTTTTTTTTTTCTTTTTTCTTTTTTTCGGAGCTGGGGACCGAACCCAGGGCCTTGCGCTTGCTAGGCAAGCACTCTACCACTGAGCTAAATCCCCAACCCCTTTTCTCACATGTTTTTATGGGATGATTCATTCTTTCATTCTTTCCTTTTTTTTTTTTTTTTTTTTCTTCTACAGAAGAACCCATGCTTGTTTCCTGTCTCTCCTAAGAAGGGCTTATCTTTTCTTGGGTTTGAGATTGATTAGTTACGTCAGGTCCTTAGTATTCTGTTGATTTCAAGAAAGTATTAATTCTTTTGTGGTTCACCCAAGTTTTTTATTGTTCGTGTTGGGCTGGAGCAGTTTAATTATTATCAGCTTTCTATAGGTGAGACAGAACTCAGTTATAGAAGAATTGGTCATTTCCCTTTCTGGAATTACAGCTTAAAGTCTGACTTTTTTTTCCCCTTGCCTTCAAGTTATCTTCTGATTTAGATCAAGGAAAGGGAAAGGGTTCAGGTTGGCCAGATTGATGGTAAAGAAAGAAAACAGTGCCTCTTTTGGTTTTGGATAAATTTTCCTCCTTTTTTTTTTTTAAAAGATTTATTTATTTATTTTATATGAGTACACTGTCACTGTCTTCAGACACACCAGAAGAGAGAATTGGATCCATTACAGATGGTTGTGAGCCACCATGTGATTGCTGGGAATTGAACTCAGGACCTCTGGAAGAGCAGTTGGTGCTCTCTTTTTTTTTTTTTTTTTTTGGAGCTGAGGACCAAACCCAGGGCCTTACCACTGAGCTAAATCCCCAACCCCGCAGTCGGTGCTCTTAACCACTGAACCATCCCGCCAACCCCCTGCATTTTCCTCTTAAGGACCTTAAAGCTGTGTGACTCTGTAGAATAGTTTGGCCTCAGAGTTTCCTCTGTTTCCAGAATATTGGTATTAAAGAGATTGGCCACCTTGTCTAGTGCTGACATTCAATTTTTGGTTTCTGATGAGGGTCGTTCTATATTCTGGATATTGTTTCCTTAAGATGAATATTTGTACACATTTTCTTCATACACGTGCATGCCATGTTACAAATATGGAGCTCAGAGGACAATTTATGAGACTCATCTCCCACCTTGTGGGCCCTGAAGATTGAACTCAGACTGTGTTTTTACCCATTGGTGCATCTTGCTGGCCCCTGGATTCCTTTTTGAGTTTGTACATAGGGTTCTTGGTATACAGGTATTTTTTCATTTTGATGGCTGATTTATTCTTTTTTGAGACAGGTTCATGTATCCCAGACTGGCCTCTTGCTCACAGAGCTGCCTTCCTCTGCTACCTGAATAATGAGATTAAAGGTATTACAAGCATGGCTAGGTCATTAGACCTCTTGGGAGGCAAGGGTCTCCCAAACCCCCCCCCACCCCAAGGCCATCTCGCAAGTCTCCCTACCCCCAGATTTTTTTTTTTTTTTTTTTGGTTCTTTTTTTTTCGGAGCTGGGGACCAAACCCAGGGCCTTGCGCTTCCTAGGTAAGCGCTCTACCACTGAGCTAAATCCCCAGCCCCCCTACCCCCAGATTTTGTATTTTTCTGTGTAGTTATTTTATGGGTTAACTTGTCTCACAAGTGTGTTACAACACTGTTTCTTTTTTTCTTTCTAAAAAAATTTTTTTTGAATATGTTTTGCCTACATGTGTCTTAGTACCACGTTTGTGCTAATACTTGGAGAGGCCTGAAGAGGCAGTCAGATCTCCTGGATGGAGTTACAGATGGTTGTGAGCCTCCATGTGAGTGATGGTAATCAAAACTGGGTTCTCTAGAAGAACAATAAGTACTCTCAACTCTGGCCAGCTTTCTAGCCACCCTTATAATTTCTTCTTAAATATTTGTATTTGTATATGTGTTACTGGTAGAAGAACTCTCATATGATCTAGCAATTATCTACATCTTAGCCTGTAAACCCAGTTTTATTATGTGTGATAAGACTGAACTCTTATCAAGGTGATCCAACCCCTCTTGGTACTCTCACATGGTTATTGGTTTTTTGAATTATGTTTATGAAATTCATTCATCAAGTGATGCGTTTTCCTCTTAAGGTCAAAAGGACAAAACCCTTCCCTACTTTGTTTACTGTTGTCTCAGTGCTTACCTAGCTTGGGGTCTCAGATGTGATTAACTGCTCAATAAATATTTGTAGAGTAAATGAATGACCAGTGTGATTTTGACATAGGTAGAGATAGCACAGTTTTGGAAAGATCGTGCACTGTATTTGGCATTACTCAATTTTCTCTTCTAGGAAGCAACATCTCACATGCTGTTAAAGTTATTTGGTAGATAACATATATATCCAGTGCCTTTCACTTACAAATACTAGTTTTAAAGGTCTCTTAGAGATCTGGGCTCTTTAAAGGAAATAGATTTTTATTGTATAAGTTATTGGGCATATTGGGTAATAACATGTTATTTTTCTCCTACAGGTTTACATGTGGCACCCATAAAAGATGAAGCTGAGAACACGGAAGGCTTCTCAGCAGTCCAGTCCAATCCAAACACAGCGCACTGCCAGAGCAAAAAGGAAATACTCAGAGGTTGATGATAGCTTGCCTTCAGGAGGAGAAAAACCATCCAAGAATGAAACCGGCTTATTGTCTTCAATTAAAAAGTTCATTAAAGGAAGCACGCCCAAGGTAATACTTTAACCTCACACACATCTTGCTTAGTTTGTTTTCTCTAAGCATGTATAGAAGAGAAGTTGATATTAATAGAACCTATTTTAAAGGATAATGCATATTTTAGTTTTCAGGAATATTACATGTGAGGTATTTAATGAAAATCCAAGACAAACATAACATTGAACTAAGTAATTTAGCTTTCTGTCATGGTGGTGGTTTTGTTTTTTTTTTTTGGATCTTTTTTTTTTTTTCGGAGCTGGGGACAGAACCCAGGGCCTTGCGCTTCCTAGGCAAGCGCTCTACCACTGAGCTAAATCCCCAACCCCTTTTGTTTTTGTTTTTTGAGATAGTATTTCTCTATGTGTTGTCTTGGCTGTCCTGGAAATAGCTCTGTAGACCAGGCTGGCCTTGAACTCTTAGAGATCCACCTGCCTCTGCTTCTGAGTGCATTAGGATTAAAGGTGTGTGCTTCCACTTCCCAGTAGTCCATTTTGTGTTTTTTGAGACAGGTTCTTGCTATATTATAGCCCAGTCTGGCCAAGCATTTGCTATGTAGCACAGGCTAATTTCCAATTTATAGCAGTCCTCCTGGCTTAACTTCCTGAGAATTGGGATAACAGGTGCATGCTATTGTGCCGGTAGTCTCTGTTTTTCATGGTGTTACGAAAGTCAAAAGAGGATTTTCTTCATTGTTTTAAGTTAATGAAGAAAACATTTATTTAGTAGTGTAGTGCAGTGAGCAGTGGGTATAGCAGCAGTAGAGTAACTCTGCAGCTGAAAGAACATTAGTAAAAGAATGACTTCTGAATAGGAGGTAGTATGTTTTACATTGATATTATGGATTGTCATGAGTGATTAGGAAGTCAATTACTCTTCTAACCCTCAGGGAGATTGGAATTGGTGCCAAGTGCTTGGTCTCTGACTCCTTTTTTCAGACTAAGGTACAAAGCAAAAAAGCCGTCTTAGAAACTTCCATGCAGGGCTGGGGATTTAGCTCAGTGGTAGAGCGCTTGCCTAGGAAGCACAAGGCCCTGGGTTCAGTCCCCAGCTCCGAAAAAAAAAAAAAAGAAAAAGAAACTTCCATGTATTCTGTAAATGTGCATTGTTTGTTTGTTTGTTTGTTTGTTTGTTTGTTCTTTTTTTCGGAGCTGGGGACCGAACCCAGGGCCTTGCGCTTCCTAGGCAAGCGCTCTACCACTGAGCTAAATCCCCAGCCCCAATGTGCATTGTTATTTATGATGTTGATTTTGTTATGACTTTATGATTTTCTTTTGTGTTTATGAGACAGATATTTTCAAAAATAGAAAAACAATCATTTTCTTGCCTTGTTCATAGTGGTAGGTTCGGTTATAGGTAGCAAATCCTTTTTAATTTAATTTTTTTGAGATTTTTATTTTATATGTGTGGGTGTTTTGCCTATGTGTTTGTATATACATGCACTACAGTGTATCCAGGGAGGTCAGAAGAGGCATTGGAGCCCCTGGAACTGCAGTTACAGTTTTTAGCTATTATGTGGGTACTGGGAATTGAACCAGTTCTTCTTTGGAAGAGCATTCTTTTTTTTTTTTTCTTTTCTTTTTCTCGGAGATGGGGATCAAACCCAGGGCCTTGCGCTTGCTAGGCAAGCGCTCTACCACTGAGCTAAATCCCCAACCCTGGAAGAGCATTCTTAAGCACAGCTATCTCTTTGAAAGCCCCTTTCTTCAGTTATTATCATATTTCAGAATAAAGCTTCAGCATATGTGTGCAAGCCCCTCCCTCATTTTTATTTTTTGGAGATTTACTGAGTCAGGGTCTCAGTCTGTACCTCTGACTGCCTGGAACCTCAGCCATAGTGTAAGCTGCACTCTACAGAGACCCACCTGCCTCTGCGCCCTGAGCTCCGAGTCTCACCGTACTGTGGCTGGCTTATTCTGCATGCACAGACATATTCCTAGTCATGCACCCCAGGTGCTGGCACTAAAGGTTTATGCCACCATGGTGGGCTCTCTCCCCATTGTTTACCTGTAACAAAGTACATGAAATTCTCAATCTGTTCTAATCCATATTTTGGCCCAAACACTCGGTATTTCTCTGATTTCAGAATTTTAAAACTGTTAGCAAGAACACTCAAATTATTTACATATAGTGTTTGTGCTTTTAGTACAGTGAGATTTCTAATACTATATTTGAAGTGAAAGCTTCAGTTTTGATACGGTGTAATTTTAATGAAACGTTGAAATATTCATTTCACATCAAAACCATATTAATCTCCTAATTATGATCTATAGAAAAAAATATTTTTACATTATATATGCAAAATAAACCTAATTATAGATAAGATACACATTACTGAAGATTGAGCCCAGGGCATCATTCTAGGTAAGTACTTTACACACTGAGTTACTCTCTCAGCTCCTTTTCTCTGTCTTTTTTTTTTTTTTTTTTTTTTTATAAGACAAGTTCTCACACCATAGCCCAAGCTCATCTGATCCTCAAAGCAATCCTGCCTCAAATCTCCAGAGTGCTATGACTGTAAAGAGCTACCATACCCAATTTTTAACTTTGAATATTGTAATGGACTGATTTTTTTTTGCCATTTTTTTCTTTTCTTTTCTTTTTTTTTTTTTTTTTTTTTTTTGGAGCTGGGGATCGAACCCAGGGCCTTGCGCTTGCTAGTTAAGCGCTCTACCGCTGACCTAAATCCCCAACCCCTTTTTCTGTCATTTTTAAAAGATGATCATAAAATTTTAAATTGATTTCATGATGGATTTATGTCTCAATCTAAAAAAACATTATTAGATCAATTTTGTTTTGTTTTGTTTTGAAACAGACTCCAAAAGTTCTGGTTGTCCTGGAACTCTATATAAACCAGGCTGACCTTAAACTCACTGAGATCCACCTGTTTCTACCTCCCAAGTTTCTGCCTCCGAGATTAAAGGCATGCACTACCATGTCTGGCATTAGATGGTTATATTGTAATCCTTAGAATGAAGTAACTCATGATACCATAATAAATCTTTTATTATATTTTATCTGTTTATTAATTGCATGCATATGTACATGTGTGGATGCATATGTGCCACAACACATGTGTGAAGGTCCTAGGATTACCGTCGGAGTCCGTTCTCTTCTGTCACGAGTCCCAGGGATCCAAGGCAGGTTGGCAGGTTGGCAGCAGGGACCTGTACTTGCTGAGGCATTTCACCGGCCCAGGAATAATAAGCAGATAATCTCCTTTTTCTCTCTGTAACAGTTTCATGCAGCTTAGTCTCAACCCAGCCTCTGTGTATCCTGATTCTCCAGCCTCTACCTTCCAACTGCTGCGATTATCACCTGTGTTTTGGGATCCTGGGCATCAAAGCCAGGGCCTTGTTCATTCTTGATAAATACTGAGCCTCGGCACCCAGCCACTTGTTGATTTTTTTTGGGACAGAATTGTTTTAGCGTTGACTGACTTAGACTGTATTATGTAACCCAGGCTGGCCTTGAACGCATAAGCAGCCTCCAGAAGTGTGGGATTGTAGGTATGACCTGCCACACCAAGCTTAGTCGGTAAATTAGTTAAGTAGAGATGGAAAAGTTCTCCCTCTTCATCTCCAACCATACATGGTTACTTCATGTTATAGAGACATCTTTCTTTGGATCAGTTTTTGTTTTGATTATGCCCTAAGTTCAGATTCATTGCAAAATATTTATTTTTATACCTACATTATGCTTTCTTTATATTGTCCTTTTTTTGTTTTCTTAAATTGAGGTCTTAATATATATCTTAGGCTGACCTCAAACAGTCTTCCTGCTTTAGCCCCTCAAGTGCTGGTGTTTACAGACCTGTCCACCAAGTCAGCCTTTCTGTTACTGTGTGTTCTGTGAAGAACCTGGGGGGAAATAGAAGTACTTGAACCTTGTTTTCTTTTAATTTACTTTATGATTGCAGAGTTTTTTGTAATTTAATATAAATTTTAGAATTAGTTTAGATTATTAAAAAGCTGCCACTGCTATTACAATAAATTTTGTACATCATTCACTTCATGAATATGTAGATCATTTATCGAGGATGGACACCTTTTTTTTTTTTTTCTCTCTTCTTTTTCTTTTCTTTTTCTTTTTTCTTTTTTTTGGAGCTGGGGACCGAACCCAGGGCCTTGTGCTTGCTAGGCAAGCGCTCTAACACTGAGCTAAATCCCCAACCCCGAGGATGGGGTATCTTAATATGGAGTCTGTCAATTCATGATGATGATAAATTTGAGCCAGACACAGTGGTGAGTACCTGTAGTACCACTGTTTGTAAGGCTGAGGTAGGAGGATGACCTGGGGAACACGATGAGACTTGCGTGTTTTGAGGAAATAAAAAAACGAAGCATGGTGCTGTATTCTAATCTTAGCTAACCTGGGCTACATTACAGGGCCTTGTCATAATAAAGAACAACAACAGAAAAGATGAGGGTGGTGAAGGCAAGAATGGAAAGCTAACCTCAGGTACATAGCAAGCCAGTTTGGGCTTAGTGAGCCTGTTGTCTTCAAGAGGAAAAATAGAGAGGAGCCGTGTATAGTGAGTGGTGTGAACATTCCTGTAATCCTTGATACAGGAGGATTGACATGAGTTCTAGTCCCATCCTTGGCTACAAAGTAAGTACCAGACTAGTTGGAGCTCAATGGGAAAACTCTTGTCTCAGAAATTTCAAAACTGACCAACTAAACAACTACAAAACTGAGCAGAATTAAAAAGTGCTCTGCTACTGAGTTACACTCTAGCCTGATGGAGTTAATCTTATTTTTTCTGAATAATATGGAAGTCTTGCTCTATTTCTACCAACTTTATTACTAGGTATTTGATGTTTTGTAATGCTTTAACTTTATTCTTAGTATTTACTTTTGAGATAGGGTCTCATTGTATAGCTCTGACTGGCCAGGAGCTTGCTGGGTCGTCTTAGGTGGTCTTGAACTCATAGAGATATTGACCTGCTTCTGTCTTTTAAGTACTGGGAGTAAAGATGTGCAGCATGCTGCCCAGCAAATGCTTTTTAAATTTTTAAGATAGTTATGTACTTACTGAACTCAAAATGTAGTCAGGGATGACCTTAAACTTCTGACTCTCTTGCCTCCAACTCCCAAGTCTGGGATTACAGGTGTGTGTTACTACTATGTCCAATGCTTTTTAATATTTTAAAACAAATGTTTTATTCTTTATTTGTGTGAATATTCTGTCTGCATGTTTTTCTGTGCTACTGTCATGCAGTTCTTGCTAAATCTGATCTCCCTGGAACTGGAGTTACTGACGGTTGTGAGTCACCATTTGGGTGCTTGGAATTGGATGCTGGGCCTCTGGAAGAACAACCAGTGCTCTTAATCACTAAGCCATCTGCCTCGCCCCTTATAATACAAATACTTCAAAAAGCTCAACTGGGTAGCTGTTGTTGCTAATACAAAATTCAGTTTATGGGGACTGGAAAGACAGCTGAGTAGTTGAGGGCATATCATTACCTTTATGTGGGTGCTGGGGTTTGAATTCTGGTCATTAGGCTTAGCAGCAAGTACTTTCTGAGCTGCCTTGCTGGCCTATGCTTTCTTTTTCTATTTTGATGCAAAAAGAAAATTATAATTATTGCCATTTACAATACTAGGTTTTGTCTTTGAAATAATATAACAGGACTGGAGATTAGAAGTTAAGAGCATTTGTTGCTCTTGCAGAGAAACTGGGTTTGGCAACTCAGACCTGTCTTTAACTATTGTTAAAGATAGATTGTTTTATTGTTTTGTTTTGTTTTTTGCCTGCATGGATACTAGAAACACATGCCCAGGCACACCTATGATGTGCATGACATAAAAATAAATTTGAGAAATGGAGAGATGTCTCAGTGGTTAAGAGCACTTATTGGTCTTGCAGAGAACCTAGGTTTGGTTCCTAGCATCTACAAAGTAACTCAAAACTCTTAACTGTAGATCCAAGTGATCTGATACCCTCTTGTGGCCTCCATAAGCTCCTGCATGCGTATGATGCTCATACTCATGAAGACCCCCACACATTTGTTTTATAAGTTAAAATATATGTAGCCAGCCTTTAGGAAATTCATAGTGGTATATGTTTTATTTATATTTTGTGTATGTGTGCCTATGTGGTGAGTGAGTACTACCAACCTATTCCCTCCCTCTTTGTACCAGCATTCAGTGACAGCTTGCGTAGTTTTCTCTTTCCATCATATGGACTGTGGGGTTGAACTCTAGAACATCAGGATTAGTGCGCCTTTACTTATGATATTAACATACTCATCATCGTTCCTGTTGTTTTAACTTTTTGTACATGGTATTTTGCCTGCTTGTTGTTTGTGCCAAGTGCCCATGGAGGCCAGAAGAGGGCCAGAAGAGAGTTGTAGGTGGTTGTGAGCTGTCACGTGGGTGCTAGGAACCAGACCCCAGTCCTCAGGAGAAGCAGTCAGTTCTCTTAACTAATAAGAGTTACTATATTATTTTCGTGTGTGTGTGTGTGTGTGTGTGTGTGTGTGTGTTTGTGTGTGTGTGTGTGTGTGTATGTGTGCATGTTTGCTATAGGTATGTGGCGTGCCTCCAGAGGATAGAGAAGGTAGGTGTCAGATCTTTTCCTGAGTTGGATTTTTCAGGAGGTCTTGAGCTGTCTGACATGGGTGCTGGGAACCACAATCAGGTTCTTTGGAAGAGCAGCATGTGCTCTTAACTGCTGAGTCATCTCTTCAGCCCCTTTGCTAATATATTTTAAAAGTATCTCAAATGAGCTGAGGCGATGGTTCAATGTGTAGTCCCCAAGAGTCACTCCCAGTGCTGTCCTTTGACCTCCAAACACACACATACTACCTACGTGCACACACACACAATTTTATTTTTTTCTAAAGTACCCAAAATAAGAAAAAAATGAAGCAAGGTAAATGAGAATATTGTGTATATAAGTTAGGTATCATTTGTAATTTGAAAAATCTAATCTTTATCCAATGACTTTAGTTTGTCTGACTAAACTAGAAACTATAATATAGAGGATTATCATAATATTGCGGGAAATGACTAGTGCAGTAATGACTCTGGAAATTTTTACAGATGAGAAAATAAATCATAGTGCTTGGAGGTATATTTTATTTAATTTTATTTTTTATGCATATAAGTATTTTGCCCGCATATATGTATGTCTGGTTCCTGTGAAGGTCGGAAGAAGGTGTTGGTTCCCTAGTAATGGAGTTATATATGGCTGTGAATAGAAACTGGGTCCTCTGTAAGAGCAAAACTGTTCTTCACTATTGAGTCATCTCTCCAGCTCCCTTGGCAGTATATTTTCATCCGTCATATTTAAGGAGTAGTATAAACAGGCCATGTAGCCGTACCTTAAGTAAAGCAGTGGGTAGACTGCTAGGTATGAATTCGGGTATTGCAGGTTTGGAAGTCTGAATATCAGCAGATTCTGTGGATCACAGAAATGGGCTTCGTTGTTTAGAACAGTTTTATGAATAAACTTGACTGAAAATTGAGAGCATATTGTAAAGTTCAGTTATTTTCGGAGCATAAGAAATTTAGGAGCCTTAAGAAATCTTGGGCTATCATTATAATTGTGTAGAATAACCACATCAGCACTTTAAAAGCATTGTCAATCACTCTACGATGTTAATTGTATTTTGTCTCTTCAGTATATGAAAAACAGGAGAAAGTATGTATTTCATTTAAAATGAAAAGCAGAATAATTATGCTCAATGAATTTTTTTCCTGTTATATCTTAAGGAAGAGAGAGAAAATCCTTCAAAACGGAGTAGAATTGAACGAGATATAGATAATAATTTAATCACATCAACACCAAGAACTGGAGAAAAGCCTGACAAACAGTTGTCTCGAGTAAGACGGAAAAGTCCAGTCAATGGAGGTTTGTTTATGTTTTGATGCTATCTTATCTTTAACTGCAAGCAGAAGTCCCTCCTCACCTGCCATGGCCTATGGGAGATACTGAAGAGGGGCCCTACCCCCTCAGAGGAGAAGGGAGGGGGAGTGGGGGAAGAATTATGGGAGGGAGTGACTGGGGGGGGGGGCGTGTAGGGGATGTAACGTGAATAAGTAAAAAAGGTAAAATTTAAAAAAAAACAAAACTGCTTTGAGGCTGGGCTTCATAGGCCAGTGTCTGCATTCAAGAGGCAGAGGAAAGTATCAAGTGAAACTAAAAATTATTTTCCTAAAATTTTTTACTTTTATGAATTAAAACAAGTACAAGGAGAAAAGCAGATTTACATTATTTATTACCCAGTGTAAATGGACTGGGGCTAGGACTATGCCTCATTGGTAGTGTATCGGCATAGCACGCTCAGTTTCCAACACCAGAAAAGATAAATGGGTCAACATTTTGACAATTTAGTTGAAATATGTATACAACTTTGTTTATGGATCAAGTTATTTATTTACTTGTCATTCTTAGAGGTAGATATCAGGAAAAGTTTGAAATAAGCAATACCTTGTATCTGTGTGTTAGAATTGGTAACTTGTTTGCTTACTTACATGCATTTTCCTTATTTTCTGTTGTTCTGTGCTGATTTGAAACCTCTCCAGTTATTTAACTTTAGATGTAAATCAACATTGAAAAAACTCAGTGAATGTTAGCATTTATAAACATTGTAAATACATTAAGATAATTAGATGTATAAGACATTTGCTCCCCCCAAAGAAAAAGAAAAAAATTTGCCCCAGGATTCCCTTGCTAAGCATTCATGAACATTAAGTCTACACAAAATATTTTGAGAGGAAAGAATATTTAAAATGATTTATAGCACACACCTGAAATGCAATGTTTGCTAGACATTCCTTATCTTTTCTTTTTCTTTCATAGAAGCTGGTAGTTATGAAATGACAAATCAACATATAAAACAAAATGGAAAATTAGAAGATAATCCTTGTTCAGGTAGTCCTCCAAGGACTACATTGTTGGGGACCATATTTTCGCCAGTCTTCAACTTTTTTTCACCAGCAAATAAAAATGGTAAGTAAAACCCATTTTTTTAGACAGTTAAACATTAACTAAAATTACAGTTTTTCTAGTTTGTAAAGATCTTTTTGAGCTGGGCATAGTGGGACATCTCTTGAGTTTGAAGTCAACCTGGTCTACACAAAGAACCATATCTTGAAAAAAGAACCCTAACCCCCCCACCCCCAAAAAAAGACCTTTTGGTTTTACTGGCATACTTTGTCAGAGAGGAGAAAGGTGAGCATTAAAAAGACACACTTGGCTGAGCCTGTAGCACTTGAATTTGGAAGCTTAATACCATTGAGTTGAAAGGCGGCAGTAAGTGTAGAGGTCTGAGGATTTTAATGTGAAAGAAAAACCAAGGATGTCACAAAATCAAGTGTGTCCTTTTGTCTAAGAACAAGAAAGGTCTGGTAGTAAGAGATTGAAGAGAAGTGTGAAAACTAAGAGGCTGTTGACCAAGCTGGAGTCAGAAGAACAGGCAGAGGTAGGGAGCTCCCACAGAAGCACCATAGAGACATTTTTTCCTGGGGCTGGAAGGAAGAAGTTGCTGGCAAAGCATTGCCCTCCACTACATGGCAAACCAGGAGCTGTGTGTTAGACTTATGTAATTAAGAGTGTGTTGGCAACAGTTTACGTTAGATGGACGCAAAGAACCACATAGGCTAAAAGCATTAAGCTCAAAAGTAGTAGTGCTTTTGCCTTTATTCCTTGTTTTGCCTATTAGTGAAAAATCAGTTAACTGGTAGCAGTGGAGATAAGTGTATATTAGAGTTGGGAGGATAAAAATGTTGGGGGTTGGGTATCAGGTAAAGACATACTCTTTTAGGAGAGGGCTTAATATTAAAGCACTAAGGGGAGAGTAGTATTGTATAAGGAAATTGAGAGTACTGGAAGTTGACTTTGTTATTTTTGTTTAAAATTATACTTGAAGGGAGAATGAAATAGTATTTCATAGTGGGAGAAGAATTGGGTAATTCTTTATTCTGTGTTACTTAAATGGAAGCTTATTGAGAAATTAATCATGTCTTAACAGTTACTATTATGTTTTTTAAAAATGATTTAACCTTGGGTCTTTTAGTAAAAAGATTCTGATGGTTAGGAGAACATCTAGCCTGTTCTTGGATAACTTCTCTGGTTGGAAATTGTAGTTGCCATCATGCTCGAAGGCTTAGCTTAGTGTATTTGAACTGGAAGATAGAGAGCTGTTTGGTGATAATGTTTATCAAATGACTTACATCTAGTACTTTAATGGAAAGTTCTGAGTTGTAGTTATTTGACTTAGGAGGTGTTCGCAGACTATTTAAGAACTTAATGAAAACTCTGTTCATAAATTATATGCAGCTAGGCCTAGTGGCACAGACTGTCTATAGTTCCCAGCTATTGGGGAGGCTCAGGCAGGAGGATTGGATAAATTTTCAAGCCCTGACTGAACTACTTAGTGATACCATGCCTTAAAAGTTGAGTAGAGATTGAGGGTACAACTCAGTGGCAGAGGGCTTGCCTAGTATGTGTGAATCTCTAGGTTCAATGCCTACTACTAAAAGACAAAATATCTTAATCTCCATTGTTTAGCTTTTTATAGATAATTTCAAATAATAGTACCCTCCAAACGGAGGTTTTGTATGAGTAATCTAAAAAAAATAAATCATAATGTTGTTTGCATTTAGCTTTTTTAATATTTGATTGGAAGTGATTCATGGTTTGTTGGTAAACAATTCCAGGAACGTCAGGTTCAGATTCCCCAGGACAGGCTGTGGAAGCTGAGGAGATAGTGAAACAACTTGACATGGAACAGGTGGATGAAATCACTACCAGTACTACGTCAGCTAATGGAGCGGCCTACTCAAATCAAGCAGTTCAAGTGAGGCCATCACTCAATAATGGTTTGGAAGAAGCAGAAGAAACAGTTACTCGGGATATCCCACCCCTTACAGGTGAAGAAAATATTCCCTTAACAGATCTTATAGTTATAAAAACACAGTGTTCAATATTTTTTAAGTGGACAGATTGAATGCTTAAGTTTTTCTTACTTGAAGTTAAAAGGAGACTGAGCAAGATTTGTCCCTGAATCCTGTCATCATATGCAATAGCCTTAGACATTTTAAGATTAAAGTGGCTGTAGAGAGAGGCAGTCTCGTACCTTTAGAACGGTCTGATTCATTAGTGGAGACACTCTTGCCCAGACGAGATTCTTTCACTAGCCCAAGCTCGGCAGCTTATCTTAGGTCTTCACAACGTTCTAACTGCTACATTCCTGCACTAGTTGACATCAAGGTGTGTACACAGGTCTGAATTTATTATTTCTAAGTACTGTGGTACATGATCATAAAAAGTACGGGATCACGGGCTGGAGAGATGGCTCAGTGGTTAAGAGCACCCGACTGCTCTTCCAGAGGTCATGAGTTCAATTCCTAGCAACCACACATGGTGGCTCACAACCATCTGTAAAGAGATCCGATGCCCTCTTCTGGTGTATCTGAAGATAATACTTATATATAATATATATATAATATAATATATAATAAATGAATAAATCTTTTTTAAAAAAGTACAAGATCTAATTGTGTTCAGCCATTTTTCTTTATTTTTGAGACAGGGTTTCATTATGTAGCTCCAGCTGTCCTATGTAGATCAAGCTGGCTTTAAACTCAGAGATCTGCTTGCCTCTGCCTCCTGAGTGAGTGCTGGAATTAAAGGCATGTGCTACCATGTCTTCTGTGTTCAGATGTTTAAAAAGAATGATGGGACTGAGGACGTGGCTTGTTTGGTAGAGGGCCTTGTTAGCACGATGCTATGGATTCCATCTCCATTGCTAAGTACTAAATAAAATGGGTATAACTGAAATGTCTATAAAGTACAACCTAGTAATACTAGTGTAAGGTAAAAAAACAGAAAAAGAGGAAAGATATGCTTTAAATTGATAAATTAAAAGTAGCATCCCCCAAACTCTTACTAAGATTATTGAGATTATTAAGATTATTTTTTTATTATTATTGGATTAACAAGTGAGTCATTAATATTGGGAACAGAAGCAGGGTCTATAGACTAGGCTGGCCTCTAACTCAGATAATGCTTTGTCTCTTGAGTACTAGGATCAAAGGCATGCACCATCATGCTTAGCCTGAGGCTAGGCTTAAACATAAAATCCTCCTGCCTCAGCTTCTTATGGTTTATTACTACTACTCCTAGTTACAGTGGTTTTTGGGATTATTTGACACAGATGACTAAGATAGCTCCTTGACTATGAACTTTCTATGATTGAATTAAAGAGCTAACTATATAGAACAATTTAATAGTGTAGTAGCAAATGCACATTGTGGGTATTCTGGATGTTATGAAAAGACCGACAAAAGGTGACATTCATCTCTTATCAGAGACAGAGGCAGATGGATCTCTATTTTGGGTTCAAGGTCAGCCAGGACCACAGAGAGACTTTGTTTCAAAGTCAGAATAAATAAAGTATATAAATAAGTAGAGAGGTCAGTATTGTTAATAGAAAGTGATTAGGAATGGTAAAAATGCTACTTCTTATTACTTAAAGTTCTTTTGGGGGGGGGTGGGTGCACTTTGAAGACATGATTTCTCTGTGTAGCCCTAATATCCTGAAACTTACTTTGTACCCCAGGCTGGCCTCAAACTCACAGAAACTTGTCTGCCTCTGTTTCTGAAGAGGCAGGACTTGAGCCAGAGGAATTAAAGTCCATCCTGGGTAACATAGCTATACTCTCCATCTCAAAAAATAAACAGCTGAAGGGAGATAAATAGCTGGGCTTAGTGACATCTCTACAGCCCTACCACTTAGACATTTGTCTCATTTAGACATTACTTGTTTACCTTGCACGCACTTTTGCCCTCTTCTTTGGAATAAGCTAAAATTACCATTGTAGAAAATTCTCATTTTAATATATCTGAAATAGATTGTCTCATGGGACACAGAATATGGAATTGCTTCTGGATTGTTTTGAGGTAGCAAAGTTTTCTAAGTCACTGATTTCTACACACACCTTATAAAGCATTTTCATTATTTTTATTTTGTATTATGTGTATTTGTTTCACCTGCATGTATGTCTTTGCACTGTTTGTAGTTACTGGTTTCTTCAAAGCCAGAAGAGGGCATCAAACCCCCTGGAGCTGGAGTTAGAATATAAACCACATGGGAGCTGAAAACTGACTCCAGGTCCTTGCTTTTTTGCAAGAGCAGCTAGTGCTGTTAACTGCTGAGCCATCTCTCTAGCTTCCAAGTTTTTCTTTTTTATGATCATTAAAAAAAAAAAAAACAAAGCTTGAACAAATGTACATATATTTTCTTGGGCTCTTCCTTGTGCTTAGGTTTCCTTTCCTATATTTCCTGTTCTATCCTATTTGCTTCCTTCTCCCTTCCCATTTACCTTCCTTCTTTTTTTTTTTTTTTTTTTTTTTTTTTTTTTTTTTTTTTTTTTTTTTTTTTCTTTTTTTCGGAGCTGGGGACGACGGAACCCAGGGCCTTGTGCTTGCTAGGCAAGCGCCCTACCACTGAGCTAAATCCCCAACCCCTTACCTTCCTTCTTTTAGATTTACGTGATATCAGAAAAATTACGTATGTTGCCAACATGTGAAAGATCAAAAGTTTGAGGCCAGCTTGATTTAATAGTGAAGATTGTTGTCTTATACAATAAGAGCTATTAGGGCTGAAGAGATGACTGAGTCATTTGTTGGTTAGAGACACTTCCTTCTCTTATAGAGGACCCTGGGTTCAGGTTTACAAACATTTGTAGCTCCAGTTCTAGGGGATCAAACAGTGTCTGATCCGGTCATTACGTGGTGCACATACATACATGCAGACAAAACAGCCATACATATAAAGTAAAATAAATCTAAGCAAGAAAGAAAAGGCAGGGATGGTGGCGCATTCCTATAACTGCAGCACTTGGGAAGCTGAAGCAAGAGAATTAGCAATTTGAGGCCATCCTAGACTATATAGTGAGTTCAGAGCTGATCTGGTCTACCTAGTGAGACATTGTTTCAAAATAACAAAAACAAGACAGTAACATTCTATCTACATACAGACACAAATGGGGAGACGAGGTGTGTGCTATGTGATGTTTTATTCACATGTACATTTTATAATATTTAAATTAGGCTAAACCTGCCGTATTTTTTTTTTCTAGCTTTTTGATATAGTACGTTTTTGTATCTGCAGTCCTGGTCCAATAGCACATGAGAGCTTCTTGCTTGAAACTGTGCCTGGTGATCAGCCTCTCGTGGCAGCCATATGCTGAGCTTATGTGCTCTTTTTATCTGGCTCGTTTTACTTAACATAATGCTCAAGTTGCATCTCTGTTCAGGATTAGTGGACTGATTAAGGAGTGCTTATGGGGTCTAGATTTTACAACTGTATTACTGACTACATATAAGTAACAGCTCTCTGTCTTACTACTAGCACATGTAAATACTGTCCATTTAGAAACTGATTGCTCTGGCTTGTTTTTTATTGCTGTATAAAAAGCAACTTAGGGGCCAGGCAGGTGTAGTGGCACAGGCTTTAATTCAAGGATAGCCAGGACTATAGAGAGACCCTGTCTCCAAAAAAAAAAAAAAAAAAAAAAAAAAACCTTAAAAATAAAACAAAAGCCAACTCACAGCAGAAACTGAAGCAGAGGCTGCACAGGAACTTTGTTATTATTTCTCCTTGGTTTTTTGGTTTGTTTTGCTTGTATTAACCAGGACCACTTTCTCAAGAGCGGCACCACCCATAGTACATAGTACATACTTGTACACCAACAGTTAATCAAGAAAATTCCCACAGACTTGCCTGTGGGCCAGTCTGATAGAGTCATTTTCTTAACTGAGGTTCCCCTTCTAAAAGAACACTAGCTCTTAATAAAAACCTAACTAGCACACTATTTTTTTTGTTGTTGTTTTTATTGCTGAATATTATCTTCTATTAATAGTAGATTTCTTCTTAGTTCTTCTTAGTTCATAGATCGACATCCTAATTTACTAGCCATGTTGTAGTTAGGCATGTTACCCATAGCAGTAATTTTCTTTGGATGTAGTCATTTGTTTTACTAAATTTGCTGTAAAGATAGGTCATTAATCTAAAATACAGAAAGCTCCTTGTAGAAACAATAAAAATGTGTATTTTGTGACAGATGACTGAAAGTAACCTTTTTTTGCCTCTTATTAAATAGCACCAGTAGCTCCCGAGAGTGGTTACTCATCAGCTCATGCAGAGGCCACCTATGAGGAAGACTGGGAAGTATTTGACCCGTGAGTTGTTTCCTGGTTATCAATTTTTTTCTTCAAAAATTTTCAGTTTTCATAATAAAATTGGAAATATTTGTCTAGCAGAAGATCTTACTTTGGATATTGAGTTTCAACTTTTTCAAGTCAGCAGCACATAACAGGAGACTGTCATGATGTTGGACACTGGACCTCATCTCATTCATCTGGGCATTCCTAAGGGCAGACAACCAGTATGCATTGTTAACTTAGGCTTTATATTTTTTCAATACATGTTTGCTAGTCTAGGAACATTAGATGCATTTTTTGTAGGATACTCCAGCCTGGAAGTGGGAGATAATCTCATGAATAGAGACATCTGTTTTACAAAGAGCTTGTGACCTTGAGCAGTGGGTATTAGTACTTCATGAGTTTTTTGGAAACACTAATCTATGTACTTTCCTTACATGTTTTCTAAATTAGTTTACTCGGTTAAGTGTTGAATTATTTATGGCTTCATTGCTGTGACCAAATACCTCAGGAAGGGTTTTTTGGTTTGCATCCAAACTTGAGGATGAGTCCAGCATAGTGGGGATGTGGCAGTGAGACCATGCTAATTGTATCAGGCAATTGGAGGCTGCCTATTACAGTGTATTTACAGTCAGAAAGCAGAGAGAAGGGAAGACTCTGGCTAGCTTTCACCTTTGATATTTATTCAGTTGGGACCCTGGCCCATAGTTAAATATCTTTGGAAACACCCTTAAGACACACACAGAATTCTAGTTTTCTAGGTGATCCTGTTAGATTGTTGCAAAAATAATTACATCCTTAGCATGGTTGAAATAAATCTTTTGGTATGGAATATATAAATGAGGAAATACTGTACATCATTTCAATGACAGTTCTTACATTTTTTTCTTTTGCTAATACTTATTGCTTAAGTTATGCTTTTTGTTTATTTTTAGATAGGATCTCACAGTGTAGCTCTGGCTGGCCTGGAACTCAAAATGTACACCAGGGTGGCTTCAAATTAACAAGTGCTGGGGTCAAAGGTGTGAGCCGCTCACTATTCCCAGCCCTTGATGTTTATTTTATATTACAGAGGTGATAACAAAACAGAAAGCAAACTCAAGCCATTTTCTCATTTGAGTTGAAAATGTGTTGTAAAACACGACACACTGACAACATCAATAGTAAATTATGTTGGAACTTGAAGGGGAAGAGGGAGTGACTGGCTAGCAAAAGATGACAATAACCAAGTTGAGAACTGTCATTGCCATTGGTCCTCTTACAACTATATAGGAAGTTACTAAGTAACTCAGTATGTACTCAGCAGTCATAATAGAAATAAATCAGAAAAGTTAAAAGGCTTGATAAGTGTTTGCCTTATGAGCTAATGGCAAAGAAAAAAAATATGTCATTTTGGACTTCCTTATTCTAAGCATCAAAGAACTTTTTTTTCTTTCTTTTTTTCGGAGCTGAGGACCGAACCCAGGGCCTTGCACTTTCTTTTTTTTTTTTAATTTTATTTATTTTATTTATATGAGTATACTATAGGTATCTTCATACATACCAGAAGAGGACATCAGATTCATTACAGATGGCTGTGAGCCACCATGTGGTTGCTGGGATTTGAACTCAGGACCTCTGGAAGAGCAGTCAGTGCTCTTAACCGCTGAGCCATTTCTCCAGCCCAGCCTTGTGCTTTCTAGGCAAGTGCTCTACCTACCACTGAGCTAAAAAAAAAACCCCAAAAACTTTTCTTAATCAGTTGTGACATGCAAAGAAATACTGATTACCAACCACAATATAGAGGATCAACTCATGATCTTGAAAAGAAGGTTCCAGAGCACTTCTCAAAGCCAAACATGCATTTAATAAAGGTCACATGGTCATCTCAGTGCCAAATATGTAGTGAAAAGAGGTTACATAGTCAGTGTTTTGTGTTTTGCTACCAGTATGATCCAAACAGATGTCTGAATCTAGACCCAAAGCATACGTCTGTGCTCTCAGTCTAGAAGATGGGCTGAGACAGCATAGTAATTCAGAAGGTGTTTTTGTTTTTTTTTTCAGGGAAACCATTTATACTACTATCAGCATGCAAAAAATACTATCTAAGAATTCACTGGGTTCTGAGGCCTGGAGTTTTACACTATAGCACTGGTTTTCAACCTTCCTAATGCTGTGACCCTTTAATATAGTTTCTCATGTTGTAGTGACTTCCAACTATAAATTTATCTTCATTGCTACTTTATAATTTTCTACTGTTATGAATCATAACATAAATATCTGACATGTAGGGTATCTGATATGAAAGACTCCTTTTATTCCAAAGGGGTCATGACCCACAGGTTGAGAACAGCTACACTACAGGAATAAGCACACTTTACTTTTTATAGGTGAAAATGGGTTAATTCTTCCAGTTAGGATTAATGAAGATGTGTTTGAGTCTAGTTATGATTTAAAATTCAGTCTGGCATAGCACTTCCTTTTGTGCCAATTTAATAAAATCCAGTGAGGTAGATATAAAAGACTAGCCATCACAAACCTGCTTTATTCTGTTCTTGAAGGATTAAACCCAAAGCCTTGCACATTCTAGGCAAGTTCTCTATAGCTAAACATATGATAAGCTAATTAAAATTTAGAATTTAGTACTATTTTATATATATATGAAACATAGAAATGTTGAAATTTTTTTAAAATTTGATTTATAGCTATTATTTCATCAAACATGTTCCGCCTCTGACAGAAGAACAACTAAATAGGAAACCTGCTCTTCCTCTGAAAACGAGAAGCACACCGGAGTTCTCCCTGGTCTTAGATCTGGTGAGTGGCATCTTTACTAGCATAAAGAATAAGGGCTAAAGTTCAGACTACAAATGAATAGGCAGTCATACCTACATTCTGAGGATGCTTTTATTTAGGCACCCTAACATTAGACTAGTTTGTTTGAGACGGGCACATTTTGAAAATAAATAAGACTTTTTACTTTTGCATTTAAATGAATGTTTTTCTTTACATTCTCGAGACCCACATTTTTTTGCTAACCCATTTTGGTATGTGTGTGTGTTTTTTTTTTAATTTTATTTTGATTTTATATTTTGAGATGTTGGGTGGATACAGGGTCTTACTATGCATATACTACATTATATCTTTTGCCTAAAAAGTTGTATTTATTTTTATATTTTGCCTACAATAGAAACAGTTCCCTGGAACTGGAGTTAATGGATGGTTGTAACTGAACCCAGATCATCTGTAAGAGCAACAGATTTTCTTAGTTACTGAATATCTCTCCAGCACCATAAAGCTCCTGTGATTTGATTGTATTGGAATTTAGATTTCCTTTTGTTTTTAGAATCTTGTCTTTCTGATCAAATACAATTTGACTTCAGTAAGTTAACATAAGAACATGTCCTTTTCTACCCGTTCCCCACTTAAGACAAGGTCTCATATAGCCAGGGCCAGCCTCAAATTGTACTTGTAGCTTGAACTTGTGAACCTGCTATTTTCACTTTCCACGTACTGGGATCTAAGGTGTGCTGTGTATGTAACACCATGCAGTGTTTGGTATTAAGGAATAAACCGAGGGCATTTTACATGCTAAAGCCCTTCACCAGCTGAGCTCTATTCCTAGCCCTATTTTTCTGTTTATTTTTCAATGTATTTAATTACCAATTAACTTTTTTAAATAGTTGATTTTTTCCCCACCTTGATGTGATTTAAAATTTATATATTACACACCTGGTATGGGGCGTGATTTTATATGCTTTGTAGCCTGAACTATGGAAGCGGCTGAGACTGAGACACAAGAATAGCTTGTGAAGGTTTGGGCCCAGGCCAGGCAATTTAGCAAGACTTCTGTCTGAAAAAAATTTACATTTTATAAATGTAAAGTAAAGTAAAAAAGAACTTTGAATTGATTATCCTATCTTTTGCTAACCCATTTTGGTATGTGTGTGTTTGTATACCACATTTACTATTTGCTTATAGTTTTCTGATACCATCAAAAGGTATATCTGATGCACTGTGCTGGAAAACATTTTATTGCTAGTGTCTCATGAATAGAAATGTGATTTAATCCTCAAGAAATTTATTTTAAAGAAAAGCCAGTTCTTTTGCTTTTTTTGTTTCCTTGGTTGTTTTTTTGAGATAGGGTTTCGCTGTGTAGCCCTGGCTGTCCTGGAACTTACTCTGTAGACCAGGCTAGCTTTGAACTCAGGGATCCACCCTGCCTCTGCCTCTCAAGTGCTGGGATTAAAGTCATGTGCCACTCACCAAACGATTTTTAATTAGTGCATGATATTTATGTTTTTATACTTCATAGCCTTTATAATTCAGAGATGTAAAAGAAAACAAAAATCCTAAAATATTTTAAGAGAAGAAGAAAAAAGTTAAAATTGGTCATGACTAGTTCAGGAAGAAGAAATGGAAGGAGAAATTAGAGATTTTGCTACATTTGAGATTTAGGACTTGGTGTAGTTATAATGAAATTTAGCCATATTTTGATTGGAAGGTGAAGGTTTAATGCGGAGGGAGAAAGAAGTGTCTGAGAACAAATAGTTTATTGAAGTAGGTGAAGAATTTTTATACCTTAAGATGCTAGGAGTCTTTGAAAATGCAGTTTTATTTGCTCTTGCTATATATAAACATATACCTACAAGTATGTGATAGTTGCGCGAGTGTGCGCACACGCACACACACACACACACACTTTTGCCTTTGTTACAGGTCTCGCTGTGTAACCTATGTTGGCCTTGAACCCTTATTCCTCTTTTAGCCTTATAAGTACTAAGATATCTTGACTTTCATTCTAAGGGTGTGATATTTAAGACAAGATCTTGCTGTGTAGCACAAGTTAGCCCAACGTTTGCTTTATAGACCAAGCTGATCTCAAACCTTCAATTTATTGCACTCCTCCTACCTCAGCCTTCCAAGTGCTTGAGATCATATGCCACCGCACCTGGCTTCTTATTTTGGTAGTGTTAGCAGGGAGCCCAGTATGTTATATTAGCACTTACTCAGCAGTTGGAAGGCTGAGGCAAGTAGAGTTAAGGCTGACTGTATAGAGTGGCTAACTACATAGAGAAAAAAGAAGAGGTTGGGGAATATATAGTTCAGTGGTGGTAGCAAAGTTGCTTAGCATGTGCAAGGCACTGCCCCTGTGCCCCAAATACATACCTCACACATACCCACATATACACATGTTTATTTAGAGACTTAGCAAGGAAGAAAGGAAGGAAGGAAGAAAGCCAGCCAGCCAGCCAGCCAGCCAAGCGTGGTGGTGAATACTTTTAATTCTGGTGCTCAGGAGGCAGATGTGGGCAGATGTCTTGAGGCCAGCCTGGTCTCCAGAGTGAGTTCTAGGACAGCCAGGGCTATACCAAGAAACTGTCTCAAAACAACAGCAACAACAACAAATAAAACAAAACAAAAAAAAAAAAAACCAGCATCTAGTAATGTGGAATTATAAGATATGGACATTCATTTCTCATTTTAATTGATCTTGTTTTTTGAAATAGGGTTTCTTTGTGAAGCCCTTGCTTCCTAGATTTTGTCTGCCCCTGCTTGCTAAGTGCCAGGATTAAGGGTGTGTACCAACATAATCCAACAATTTTAATAAGCCCTTTGAAAAATTTGAGGGTGGTTACTGGCAGCACATTTTACTTTTGAGATAGCCTAAGCTGTCCTTGGATTGATTATGTAGCCAAAGATGACCTGGTTTTCCTTCCTCTCCTTCCTAAGTGCTAAGAATAATAGACACATGCCACCTTACCTGGTTAATGTGGTACTGGGAGTCAATTCGAGAGCTTGATTCTTCCAACTCACCTATATCCTCTGTCCTTTTTAACATTTAGGTTTTGAGAAATGTATTGACTTAACATTTTTCTTGAACTGCTTTCTTATTTTTCTTATTCTTGATAAGAAATCAGGATCTGTTATTCAAATATGGTAAGTTTTCATTGGGTATTTAGTTGATGAAGTATACTCCGGTATAAATAACATCTAATCCTAAATTAAAATTCTTTTTCATAGAAAGTTTGAAAGTGAGTTATATGAGAAATCAAGTAATTAGATTATAAGCTTTCATGAGCTAATGGCAAGGAAATGTAGTTAGTATATATGCTGATTGTGGTGACATGTGGTTCTTTAACCTCAGCACTCAGGAGATATGAGGACTGAATCATGAATTTGAGGTCAGCCTGGACTATGGAGTGAGACTGTCTTTAGAAAACTAAATAAGAAGTTAAATTACAAGAGGAGTAACATGTTCTTTAACAAAAAGTTAAAACTGCATAACTCAGGCAGTGGTTTTAGACTGGAGCCTGCTTTAGAAGAAGCTGAGAAGCTTATCACAGCGCAGAGCATAGCCCACTGAGTGTGACTCCTCAGAGATAGAGCTACGCTTCTGGAGGCTCCGATGCTGCTCCTGCTCTAAGAAGTGTATGAGAGCTACCGGAACTCTGTCCTACTCTGCTGTATCACATACAACATAAATGCCAAAGAGTGATGGTACATCCATCAAACTGTTGTTTGAAGTTTCTGTTAATGTTTTGTTTTTCTTTGCATTTGTTTTAAGGATGAAACGCTAGTGCACTGCAGTCTGAATGAGCTGGAAGATGCAGCACTAACTTTTCCAGTCCTTTTCCAAGATGTCATTTATCAGGTAATTAAGACATTTTAAGCCTAATTTTTAAAACTGTTAGGTGACATTCTGAGTGAAGAAAAATTTTTGTGATGTTCAGTGTGTCTTTCTGTAGATTTATTAGTAGTTTTATCAATATTTTAGTGGTTTATTAACACAGAATCATTATGCTAGATAGTTAACGTGAAACATTACTTTGTAATAAAAAAATACTAACTTTTCTGCCTTGTGATCTCTACTAGTTTTCATAATCTTTGCCAGCAGATGGAGGCAAGGAACACTGATACAGATCCCCGGGAACAACTTGCCAGGTTGATAACCTGGGGGTTTTTTGTCTTTATTTTTTTCCCATAATTCCAATTAATAAATTCACTCCTTGTTGGTCATTTTTACTTGCTACAGTAATGTTATCTGTAAAATTACAATTCAGTATACCTAATTTATTTAATCACAGATCTCAGGACCTCTGCAGTCACTGCTGTACATTAGGTACGAGCATTTTTCTCATCTTTGGTGGACAGGTTACAGGGCAAAATATAAATGATGCTAAGAGTTTGCTGGGGATTATCTTTTGGCCATACTTTCATTAGAATTTTCTCATCCGAGGATTGGCATAACTAAGAAATGAGTATACTTTAAGAACTGCAGAAGCCTTTTGTGTGTTTGCGTTTGTAAACATACACATAACCCTTACAAACATAAGCTGCTGAAAGATTGGAAAAAGTCAAAAATTTCTTGTTAAGAGGAAGCAACCCCAGGGGTTAATAAAGCTGCAGCATTTGCTATGTGGGTAATGCCCAAGTCCCTGGTTTGTATGTGCTCTTGGTGGGCAAGGAGAAAGTGTTTTTTGTTTTTTTTTGTTTTTTTTTTGTTTTTTTTTTTTTTTTTGTTAAGTAGATTTCAGCTGTCTTGCAGGAATTAGAAGATTTTAGAGTTAAATAGTTGTTTCAGGGCTACTTTGCCAAGTACTTTATGTAGTCATGAATCATGAGAATTCATTTTACTAGTGATTTTCATTTTAATTTAATCTAGATGGGTATTATAATATCTGAATAGTATCTCCTTTTAAAGTGTTGCTAGTCCTGATACATTATTCAGGGAAGAGGAAAAGATACATAAAATAAAATTTTAAGATTTTCTTACTTTGAATTGTTCTTTGGTTTCTGAGTGAGCTATTCCCTGCCAGATAGATTGCTTATCTTTAATCCACTTAAAGGACAGGAGTCTGAAGTCCAACGTAAGAAATATAGCAATGACTTAGTGCTCTGTTTTCAGTGTAGTAGCCTTGTTGTTTATTCTTTATAGTTTGGTTTTTATTTTTCATTTTTGAATGACTTTGAAAACTGGTTTTAGGCCTTTGAGTTTCAAAAGGAAAGCTTATTTGGGAATTCTTAAATTTCTCAATTTGAAATTTATGACTTCTTACAGATGACTTCTGGGTTGTTTTGTGTGTAGTTTTGTTGGTGGTGGTTTTAGTTTAGGATTGGTTTTTCTTTTGCTTTTTTTTTTTTGTTTGTTAGTTTTTTGTTTTTGTTTTTTGAGTAGTGAAATAAATGTGGGAAATAGATTGATTTGGCTCTTTTCAGTATGGATATATTATATTGAAATTTTTCTTATTGCTTCCACCATTTCTGCTTTTTCTTTTAAACGTGGACCTGGATAATTATCTTTGTTTGAATAAAAGGCTTAGAAAGCTATACAGAATATATTATATCTACTTTTACAGAATTCCAAAAACTTCCTTTTCACATATTTGAGTTGCACTTTCTGAAAGTGAACAAAAAGTAACCCAGCTATTTAAATAGCAGTGAGCAGGAAGGTTGAGTTTAGAAGCTGTTGAGATGATTGCAGTTTTAGTATTATGGTTAATTTACTTTATGAAGGACATAATTCCCTCAACTAGACTTGTAAAGATTGTCCATAGTTAATAAATGGGTAACTTCCCTTGGATTTGTGTTTGACATTTTAAAAACGGAGAGATCTTTGGTTTAGGACTCCCCTCAGTTTTTTCAGACCAGCAAGCTCCCTTTAAACAGGGAATGATGTCTTTTAAACTTTCAGTGGTGTTGTCTCCATCTACTGGCAAAGAAGAATATACACAAGGGTCTGGGATGAGCTAAGAGATTTTGGAGAAACCACATTATTAGGTAAGATGTAACTTAACATATCTAACCACTGTAATGTAATATGGCTCATTTAGAGGTAGAAACCCATAAAATATTGTATACACTCTTATTTTAAAATAATTTGTTGAGGTGAAATTTACATAGCACATCCATGGCGCTTACTTATCTATATGTTCTTAAATATATCTGTTCTGTAGCATCCCATTCTCGTGTGTGCGTATGTGTGTCTGTGAGTATGTGTGTCAGTGAGTGTATAAGAATTAGCTTCTTGCTGTGGATCAAGGCAAGATAAGTATCCTCTTTTGGGGTTTACTTTTAGTTTGTGTTTAGCCTGTAAAGGTTCATCTATATCTAATTTCAATTCTACCTTTTATTTTTCTTTCACTTCAAAACAGTTTCAAGTTTTAGATTTTATGTTAAATCTACATTAATAATTATCTAAATTAGGAGTTTTAGATTTTATGGCTATTGTTGCAACCACTTTTTCTGCTGTTCCAACCTGAAACAAACCATCCATGCAAAGGAGATGAGCAGAAGTGGTGGCCTACACCTGTAATCCAGCACTGCAGTCCCAGTACAGGGGGGGCTGTGGCAGGAAGATCACTGGTTTGAGGCCAGAGTGGGCTACATAGTGAGACCCTGTCTCAAAATTATTCAAAAATATGGTTGTGTTCGAATAAAATTTAATATTTTAAAAAGTAAGTGGTAGGCTATAATTGGCTAACAGGCCCTAATTTGCTGACCTATGATCTAATAATTATGAGAGTATATACTATAAATTTATAAACTTAAATTCTTAGGGGGAAGTAATCCAATATTCGTTGGAATTCTTATTTTTATAATGAAAATTTGATAATGATCGAGTAATAGGCTTTCTTAAGATTGAGGGAATTTCCAGGTAGTTACTATACTTTAGTTTACCATACCTCATAATATGTACTCTTCTTACTTTGGTGAATAGGGGTTAGTTTAGATAATACTGCCCTTAGAATTTTCAGACAGACGAATTGTTCAAGTCTAAATTTAGTATTTACATGTCTATTTCTTATGGAGAAATAACAAAAGGTCCATCTCAAAGGTGACCAGTTACTCCTGATGATAGATGAAGTAGACAGACTCGTTTGTGTATATAAGAAATATGAAAGAACTGACTTGAAAGTGAGGGTTTTAGACTCATAAAAGGTACAGATTATTTGAATTGCTGTACTTTTTAATAAATACACATTTTTCCTAAAAAAAAAAAAAGATTGTTGCATAATGATTGAGAATTTGTTCATAAAATGGTAGAGATGCATTTAATTTGGAAAAAACAGGTGCATGATCACTCCCAATGCACGTTTAAACTTGTAGTTAGTTTAATATTGACACATTGTCAGGAAATCCATCTCATGGTGTTACTCAGTTAAGAGGTCTCCACTGTATTTAGTTTCTGTTCCTGCAGATCCACCAATTCAAGACTCTAGGTCATCTCACTCCCTCTTCCATCCAGAAGATGACTGCTATCCACAAGCAGAACTGAATCAAAAGACATTTTTCACTTAGCTCTTGAGCTGAAACACCTCCTCAATGACCTTCCTCTGTCTCCATCAAGAACTGGAGCTCAGTTTTTTGAAGATGTAATAGAGCTACTCAGCCCAAATGTGGCTGATTGAAGACAAAGAAGATACCTCATATGTCTCACCACAGTGCATCAAACGCAACTGTGTTGTCCATCTCCTCATTCTGTACAGTAAGGCAGGGGCATCTGATTTTTTGACTGTATTCACCATTCAGACTTTAGCCAGTGAGTGGCTTTCTGAGGATCAGTAAAATCAACAAACTTTGGGTCAGCTGTCCAGAAATCAGACTATGGTAAGCACTCAAGGAGCTAGGATGCTGTAGGGAGCTTCTTGTAAAGGATGCTTTCTTTCATTGGTAGAAGTTGCTTTTATGGGGAAAGTTGGGGGGAAGAGGCCAATAGAGAACCCAATGGTTAGCAAAATTCAGCCTCTTCTTACTTTGTTTTCTTGGACATCATATAGCTCAGGATATTTTTCACACCACAAAGAGAGAATTAGAAGTTATGGCTTCTAACTCTTCCTAGAAAAACCAGCTTTACTTTTGTTACATGAAGAGAAAAATATATATAAGTGAAAAATTCTGTTGTAAATACCAGACTACATTTTTTCTTTTATAAAATTTATAAATTCTGACTTCATAATTAAAGAGTTATTTTGTTGCTGAGTTTTATAAACTTAATTTTGTTGTATATAAGTGTGTATATTTGTACATAATTATGCCTGTATATAATATTTGAGGTTATTAATATTTAATATTGATGTCACTTTTAACTAGGAGAGAATAGTATGTGAATAGTAATTTACTTTACAAAGTGTTAAAAACAATATCAGAATAATTTTAAACTTTCCCATCCTTCTCATTAAGTAATCATTGGCACTATGTTTTCATTATAATTATTAGTAATATTTAAATTTAAAATGATAGAAATTAAACTTACAATTTTCTCCTTATCAAAAATTAGAAAATATATTTCATTGGTAATTCTTGAAGTATCTCTTTCAAATTAGGAATGATTCATTGAAAAAAACTCAGATTGTATAGCCAGACAGGTGAAAGGTACAGGCCTGTTGTTGAAGCCTAGAAGGCTGAGCAGGGAGAATGTGGAATCAAGGTTTGCTTGGGCTATAGAATAGTGGGGAGGAGCAGATGGACTGTACATAGAACGTTCTTACTTAGCAGCTGACAGTTGATTACAGTGTCCACTAAGTTGAAGCGTCCACTATCTTTAGATTTTTTTTTTTTAAGATTTATTCATTTATTATATATAAGTACACTGTAACTGTCTTCCGATACACCAGAAGAGGGCATCGGATCTCTTTACAGATGGTTGTGAGCCACCATGTGGTTGCTGGGAATTGAACTCATGACCTCTGGAAGAGCAGTCGGGTGCTCTTAACTGCTGAGCCATCTCTCCAGCCCTCTTTAGAGTTTTTAAAAGTGATTTTATTTAACTTTATGTATTTTTGAGATAAGGTCTCACTGTGGAGCCCAAGCTGGCCTAGAACTCATAATCCCTCAGTTTGATTGCTAGAATGATTTGTTATTGTTGATGTTATTACTACTACAGCTGCTGCTATTGGAGACAGTCTCACTGTAAAACCCTGACTGGTCTAGAATGTGCCCTTGTAGATCAGGGTGGTCTTAATAGCACAAATATCCACCTGTCTCTGCCTCTGGAATGCTGGGATTAAAGGCTTGAGCCACCATTCTGGTATATACTAGAGTGTTTTTTTAAAGGCAACATTTTTTAACATGGCTACTTACTTTCTTTTTGCTCTTAAAATAATTGCAGTTTCTCTTAATATGTCATTAAAAGTTTTATTTATGTATTATATACTTAAATTTATGTACAAATAAATGGCCATTTTTCCATAATAAACATTTATGTTTCATTGACAATTTAATCATGTACACGAATACATTAAACTTCAATTTATCCTATTTGAATCCCTTTTCAGATTGAATTCTATTTCCATAGTTAAGGAGAAACTGATTGATGTTTCAACCCTTCCCTGTACATCCCTATATTTATTCCTTCTACAAATACTTTGTCTGCATGCATCTCACTAGAACTGGGTGAAGCAAATGATGATGTGGGTTTTGAAGTTGAGCCCTCCATGGCTCCTACTAGAGTAGTCTTCTATCCTGGGAGAAGATTTGGCCTTTGTTTCTGTGTTTGATACTAATGCTAAGAAAACATTAGTGGAATCAATAGTATTTCTCTTTTAAGAGACTGGGTTCTCTTAAAAGAACTGTATGTTCTCTTTAGAATTTTGGTTGTTCATTTCTGCCCCATTTAATAATATTGGCTACTGGTGACTGGTTACTTTTAAATAAAGAGGTAGGTAATAATAGTTAACAGCTTTTATCACTTCAAATGTGTGGCCACAATTCCAAATGCTTTATGTGTATTATCTAACCTTTATAACATTGGGATCCATTTATAGATGAGGAAACTATGTATCTGTTCATTGTAGAACCTTTTCCCCAGATAATGACAGCATTTAATTCTTCAAAAACTTCAGCGTCATTTGTTTTCTGCTACCCAAGTGCAGAGATCGCATGTGTAGAGATGACATGGACAACTATACTTGTCTCCAGTTATTAAATAAGAAGTATTCGCTAATTATCTCTTATTTTTGATACATTAAGTCATAATGTAGCTTAGACTGATATTAAACTCAACGAAATCCTGTGCTTCCACCTCTAGAGTAGTGGGGTTAAAGGCCTGTGTCTCCAGTGAGTTCTAATGTATGTTTCTTTCGGTGCTGTTAACGGACCCCAGGGCCTGTGTAAGCGGAGCACACATGTAAACCTAGACCAAATAATCCCACCTTATAAAGTTACTATTTATAAAAATTAAAATTATATATCAATAAGTTTAAAGGGTATTCTTAAAAATATACTGAAGACTTTTTTTTTTTTTTTTTTTTTTTTTTTTTTTTTTTTTTTTTTGAGACTGGGTTTCTCTGTGTAGCCCTGGACATCCTAGAACTTGCTCTGTAAACCAGGTTGACCTCAAATTCAGAGATGAGCCTGCCTCTGCCTCCCAAGTGTAATTAAAGGTGTGTGCCACCATGGCCAGTGAAAGGTTTTTTTTGTTTGTTTGTTTGTTTTAAATGTTAGTATCATAGTGTCTGTGCTTAAAACTCATGTAAAGTTTTTCTTTTAAGAAGATTCTTGGTCCTGTTAAGAGATGAAAGTTTGATAAACAAATATAAATAAGTTAAATTTGAACTTATCTAGAGTTAACAATTTTTAAGTAGTTTTCGAAGCAATTGACTTTTACTATGACTCTGTTCGTATATTTTAGAGCCATGTACATATAGTTAGGGAGTTTTCATGGACATGATACCAAGGAAGATGCAGAAAACAAGCTATTATTCATTGTCAAGTGCTGTTAATGTAGTATACTATTTTCTTATGTAATTCTTCTATATAAAATTTAAATTTTAGTAAGACAAGTTTCTAATAAAGTCTAATGGTTTTTGTTATTGGTGTTTTGTTGTTTTCTAGGTTTTCTTTGTGTAGCCCTGGCTGTCCTATGCAGACCAGGCTGGCCTCGAACTCACTAAGATCTGCCTGCCTCTGCCTCCTGAGTGGTGTGACTAGAAGCATACACTCGCACCACTACCACCCAGCAGATTCTAATGTTTCTAATATTTAGAAATTTGGCATAATATTCACAAATGCTCACTTTTGAGTGATTGTCATTCTTACAGATAATTACTTTTTACTACCAGTAGGCATTATTTTTTTTTTCCAAAATACATGTGGTTTGTTGTGAAGAGATTTAAATTAAGTAGCATTGCTGTAGGTTTGCAAGAAAAGAAAAGTAGAGTGAACTCATTCTTTTGGTCTTTGTGAGTTTGCAGATAGGTTTGGTTGGGCATGGTTGCTTACTCACACTTGTAACATCAGCATTGAGAAGGCTGGGGCAGGAAAGATTACCCCCTGTATCCAGCCATCTTGGCTACATAGTAAGTTCTAGACTGGTCTGGGCTGCACAGTAAGACTCTGTCTCAACATAAAACAAAAAGCTCTGAGTCTGAAGGAGGATAGTTGGTAGAAAATGAGGACTGGATACTTTAGAATGGAATCCTTTATGAGACTGAAGTTTGGAAACGGAAAAGAGCTAATGGTTACTTGAGGAATCAGGTTTGAAGCATTTAAAATGATGCACATGTCTATCTGTGTGACCTGATATAAATAAATAACAAGAATTGAACTTTTAAATGTTAAGGACTAAACTTTTGAGGCCAACAAGATAGCTCAGCAGGAAAAGACTTGTCACAAACCCTGACAATCTGGGTTTGATCGCTGGGCCAAAAAAGTGGATTTTTGAAAGTTGTCCTTTGACCAGTGGTGTGGCATGTACACACCTTGCCTCCAGCAAATAGATCTAATAAACAAGTGAGACTATATTATACATACTTTCAATTCCTTTAGAACAGAACTTAGGCCTTGCTGACTGTCATATTCCTGCTCACGTTTAATAACAAAGGCAGTTTTGGGTTTGTATCTCATCTCTACTATTTTTGCTTATGATTGTGTCTGTGTCACATGGTACAGCTAGCTCCCTATGGTCTTATTGAAGACCTGACCCTTATTTTTTTTTTTTTCTAGTATGTTTTCCCCATCAACCACTGTGTTATCTGTCTTCCAACCTTTCTGTGATACCTTTCTGATAAAGTGGTGAATCTGTTCTGCAGATAGGAACCTTGATGGGCAACTCTTCTTACTCGTTATGTTCTCGGGTGAAGGAAACACTAGCAGTGTACTTTCCCATCTTTAGTGCTACTTTTCATTCTGAAAGCAGTGTCAGATTCTAAGATGTATGTTTTAGTTAAAGATAATAATAGCATGATAACAAACATATATGTATAATGCAATTACGGTTTAATCTAATCTGGAGTCATTGGAAAATGTCACTTTTTGTGATTTTCTTTGTTGCATGCTTTCCCTGTTTTACCATAAAACATTCCCAGAACTGGCATTTTTGTCACAGAAACATTTTTATGTAGATGACAGAATTGAAATTGAAAACTAAGCCTGCATTAAATGTATACTCAGCACAGGCTTGTACTATGTCACAGTCTAGTTAACTCAGTTTAATGAATGCTTGCTTGCATGCTTGTTTGTTTGTTTATGGTATCTGAAAGCAATACCCACCTTTCAGGGGAGTACAAAACTTATAAAATTTAGTGACCAAGTAAATATAAATGGCAGACTGGGAAGTGTAGTTTGAGTGATTACTTATGGCTTACATTTGTGTGCTTTTTCTGAATATTGCAGAGTACAAGAGCAACAGTGTTAAGAAAAAAACTGGATAATATATAGCCGGGTGGTGGCACACACTTTTAATCCCAGGATTCACATCTCTTGAGTTTCAGGCCAGCCTGATCTACAGTGCAAGTTCCAGGGTAGCCAGGACAACACAGAGAAACTTTGTCTCAGTCCGCATATTTTTTTAATATATCCTGAGCAGTGGCTTTGAGAAGTGTTGCTTTGTGTACTTACAATCTTAGTTGTTATCAAACCTGCCCTTCTACACTAAAGGGCGTGCTGTATTTAAACTCACCAATCCAGATACTACCTTCTTGACTATTCCTTATCTTAATATAAAAATTAGATAGCAGTGCTTTCAAGAGGTGTTTGTTTAAAGAAATTCTGAGTACTTGCTGAGGAAGGTCATTGAGACAGGTCAGCTTAGAACTGGACACACAACCTGCATAATGATTGGATGGATGCTACCTGGTTGGAAGATGGAGATGATTTGGTGGATCAAAATCTATAATGAGGGAAATCTTCTATTTTTAGTTGAAATGTTTTTTGAAATTACATTCCAGTGAAGTTCTGTTGTATTTGGTATTAAAAATAAAACAATAATTACTATCTCTCTAAAAGACTGTCTTAAGTGCTTTTGGTACATGAAATATATTTGTTTTGAGTAGTACTCAGTAAATATTTCTATTGCTTTAAAATAGGAACTTTTAAATTATAATACAATCCAAAATTAGAGCACAATATCTTAAGATGTTTTTTATTTTATGTTTATTTGCTGAAAAGTGTCTTTGCGTTTCTTCAGGTTTATGTGAGATTAAGACCATTCTTCAGGGAATTCCTGGAGCGAATGTCTCAGATGTATGAGGTAAATTTGCTTAGACTATTTACCTGTGTAATTTATTTTATTCAATATAGTACCCATATTTAGATCATGTATAATTGATTACTTCTTTTCCCTGAATTTGTAGATCATTCTTTTTACTGCTTCTAAGAAGGTGTATGCAGACAAGTTACTGAACATACTAGACCCTAAAAAGCAACTGGTCAGGTAAATTTAATTAAGAAATAGTAGAAATGTCTGTCACTCATCTATGCAATTACCTTGGTTCTATTTAATTTTAATGGCCATTTTCGGCTGACTACTATCTATAGAGATTTATTGTGTCAAATGGTAAATGAGTTGTTTTAAGTCCCAGAACTCTTTAAGAGTTCCTAATTATGTAACCTCAGACAGACATTCCTTAAAGGATTCCAAAGTCAAATATATTTATTCACTGTTAAATCTATATTTTCATTTCTTTGGGAATTCCAGGGATGGGGATGGGAGCAGGGTGGAGGTGGTGGAAATTTTCACTGTGACCTTGTTTCCCATGTCTGTGAGATAATGCTGTTGTACTGCTTTTGTAATGGCATAGAAAAGTAAAAGTATCATAGAAAAGATTTAATAGCAGATTTACCTCCTCCCGTGTAAAGAAAATGATACGTGCATCTAGCTGGAAATTAAAATTTGCTTAATCATTCAGGTTATTCTAATCTGGACTCTGTTCCTTGTGTATGCTATTAACTAGCAGATGGAGTGTGTTCCTGGTTAGCAGGATGCCTTGGGAATTTTGAAAATCAATTCCATTTTTTCTGTCACCTGAAGAGAGAGTACTTTGCTCTGAGGTTCAGGAGTGAGGCTGACTAAGTGATCAAGAGTAGAGAAAGGGGACGTAAGAAGCTTGCAGCAGCTATTAAGTGGAGCATTGATTCTTGAGTGTCTCCCATATTGTGTTAGTTATAAATCTTTTTTTTTTTTTTCTTTTCTTTTTTTCGGAGCTGGGGACCGAACCCAGGGCCTTTCGCTTGCTAGGCAAGCGCTCTACCACTGAGCTAAATCCCCAACCCCGTTAGTTATAAATCTTAAATCTTGTTACTACTGTTATATTTTATTCCCAGGTATGGTGGCACAAGCTGGCAGATCTCTTGAGTTTTACGCCAGCTTCAGTTGTACAGTAGTAAGACATGGTCTGAACAAACTCAAAACAACTTTTGAGCGATTGCAAATATATTAAAACCGTTTTTCCCCGTGAGCACTTACTTAGTTTTTTAAACTTTGATCTTTAAATTAAAAATTAAAGATTTTTAATTTTTTCTATTTACTGAAGTATACCGTAATAAATGTTCACTGTATCTAACATTGATAAAAGTATATAAATTTACATTTTGCTTTGAAAGATGTCTGTTTACTATTTATTATTCTAGCAAAAGTTGTGAACAGAACGGTCCTGATACTTTTGCAGCTTTCCTTTTTCTGGGGAATAATCATGATTTTACACTGTGCTATAATACCTAGATTTATTCTATTAAACTGGATTTTGAAAAAGTTAAGAAGAACAAAAAATGAACAGATTGGAATTGGTTGAATTCCAGGACAGATAGGGCAACAACCCTGTCTTGAAAAATCAAAAATAGGAAAGAGAGAAAACGTGGGGGATGAATAAATCAGTTATTTCTTTAGTGACTAGTGGCTGAGACTTCTTTGTCATTGCCACTCAGGCTGGATTTTTAAAATGAGTTGGGCGTGCTTCTTAAGTGTTGAACTTGGACAGAATGGTGGGTAGAAAATACTTTTTTCCCCTCCTGTTTATCAAAGAATTACTCTGTAGCCCTAGCTGGCCTCAAATTCAGAGATCCACCTGCTTCTGCCTCCTGAGTGCTAGAAACAAAAGGGTGCACTACCACTCCTAGCTGAAAAGATTCCTTTTTAGAAATTATAAAACTAAAAGAACAGAGATGAGTAGTATATTGCTCATAAAGATTTGCTTAGGATTAGGAAGCAAGATGAACTCAAAGAAAAGGCATGGCATTTCAAGGTAAAAGACGTATAAATCAATTATCAGTAATATTTAGAGGATGATATATGGTTATAAATGCAGATTATATAATTAGTATATATGACTTTACAACTTTTAATAGCTTTTAAAATGACAGAATTTTCTATTTAGTTCGTAAGATTGGTTATTAGTTTATCTTTATAATACTTAAACCTGTTTTTTGATGTTGTTTTGGTTTGGTTTCATTTTTCAAGCCAAGGTTTCTCTGTGTAGCTCTAGCTGTTCTGGAACTCATTCCGTAGACCTGCCTGTCTCTGCCTTCTGAGTGCTGGGATTAAAAGAATGCACCACCACTGCCTGGCAACTGTCACCATTCTTTTGAAGCCCCTCCCCCTTCTCCCTCTTTCCTTTTCTCTCTTGTAATCTGTCTCTCATTCTTCCTGACACACACACAAAATTTTTAAAAAATGGGTGTTTCGGTAAAGTTGAAATGATGGAATGCTTTGGCCTCAGCAGGAAGCATCCTTTCTCAAAAACTATAAGGAAAACTAAAAATGTATTTTAATTCCAATACAAAAACATACTTTCTTATATTTTCTATCCTGGCATATACAGGGATAGGGAGGCTGTGTGGCTTACTGGTTAGAGCAAAGGACTGGGAGCCAGGAGGATCCTGGGTTCCAATACGGGGCTAACCACAGACTTACTGTAACCTTGGGCAAGTCACTTGTGCCTCAGTCAACCATCTGGAAAATTTGTTAAAAAGCAGGACCGCGCTGATAACCAATGCTGCATCTGAGCTGAGCTTTCCTGGGTAATTAAATTACAAAAACAACTTAAGAGTTTTAATTCCCTTTTGTAATTTATGACATTATAGTGTAAACCAACATTTTTTAAATCATTGTAGTATTTGGGTTTCTTTTTAAGGTATTAATAATTGCTATGAATTTTTATACTGACGCTAGCCCACAGCTTAGACCCAATAATTGTATTTCAGTTTGCTTCCCGAGAGAAGACTATTTAGAAGGTTTATGGTATGTGAATGTTTCAGTATATATTTTAAAACTTATTTTTATTTTTGTGTAGGCACCGGCTTTTCCGTGAACATTGTGTTTGTGTACAAGGAAATTATATAAAGGACTTAAATATCCTTGGAAGAGACCTTTCTAAAACTATAATAATTGACAACTCACCACAAGCCTTTGCCTATCAGGTAGGAAGAAGATTCCTATCAAAAACAGTTGGGTAAAATATAAAGACCATAACTGCTGCCAAGAAGACTATGATAGAAAAAAATGGGATTTTTCTGTGTGCTTAGTTGTTTTTTAGGATTAGGAATGCCAGGTAGATAAGAACTTATGAAAAGGGGTTGGGGATTTGGCTCAGTGGTAGAGCGCTTGCAAGGCCCTGGGTTCGGTCCCCAGCTCTGAAAAAAAAAGAATAGAAAAAAAAAAAAAGAAAAGAAAAAAAAAGAACTTATGAAAAATGTCTTCTACATGAAGTACAACATAAATTAAGAAAATTTTATGTAGTAAATCTGAAAATAGAATTAGAGGGTTGTGCATCATTTAATAGCACTTTGATATTTTATGAAATTATAGTTATAAACATGTTTGAAAACTAAAATGATCGGTATTCTAATCTATTGATTTAAGTAATTTGATGTGTTTTCTTAGGTGGTTTTAGCAAAATTTTTCTGTTTTTTTTTTTTTAAGATTTATTTATTCATTTATTATATATAAGTACACTGTAGCTGTCTTCAGACACACCAGAAGAGGGCATCGGATCTCCTTACAGATGGTTGTGAGCCACCATGTGGTTGCTGGGAATTGAACTCAGGACCTCTGAAAGAGCAGTCGGGTGCTCTTAACCACTGAGCCATCTCTTCAGCCCAAAATTTTTCTGTTTTGCTAATATTTTCTATAGTCTTGCTCTACCAGCTGAATCACTAAAGGACTCATACTGGTCATTCGTTTGTTTTCGTGTTTTGAGACAGGCTCTCTCTATGTAGCCTAGGCCAGCCTCAAACTGGAGGTCAGCCTGCTTTTGCCTCCTGAGAGTGCTGGGGTAAAGATACCAGGCCTGGCAAGATATTTCTTTACAGTGCTTTTCTCACCCTGTATCTGTACTATTTTACTTGCACTGTGAGGTGATGGCAGAAAAATGGTAGGCACATAAGGTCAGCCTCAGCAACAGAGCAAGATTCCTCCTAAAGAGTAGAACATGGACTGCAGAAAGTTTAAAGAAAGAGAGCAAAACAAACAAGAGTAGGAAGGCTTGGTCTTTGTGTGAGAGTTTGTACCCATAGACTTTCTGATAGTGCTTAGGTTGGAAATATCTCTTTAGTCCAGGACAACTAGCACTGTGCTAGTAACTTACTTGAGTGAATACTGCAGAAATGCGTCTGTTAGTGGACCTTCTTTGTTGATTGACTTTGTACTCCCTGAGGAAGTGAGCCCACTGAACAATCAGTGAGCTTCATTTACTCACTAGCTCTCTCTTGAATTATTGAGCTGTGCTGAAGCCTTAGTCACATTTCTTTCCAGTGGAACTTGACACCTGTAGTCATGTAAGGCTGCTTCTTTAGTTTTCCTATGCAGGCTAGTGTAGTTAAAGAGAACTTAATTATATATTTATTGTTTTAGCTTTCTAATGGAATCCCTATAGAAAGCTGGTTTATGGATAAAAATGACAATGAACTCCTAAAATTGATTCCATTTCTGGAGAAGCTTGTAGAACTGGTAAGTATATTGCCTATTTGATTTTTTGTTGTTGTTGTCATTAGTTGAACTATATTGAAAAAAATCCCTATGTGTATTGACTTTTAAAGTTAACTGTAAACCTACTGGGAAGACAAAGGCAGCAGACTCATCAGGCTGAGGCCAGTTGTGAGACTGAAAAAGAACAGCAGCAACAACAAATAATTAAGAAGACTGCGGCAGAGTGAAAAAGATTAGGATTGTTTTTGTTTTTAATTTATTAATTTTTATTTCACGTGCACTGGCTATTGGTCTGCATGTCTCTGTGAAGAAGTTACACATCCTAGAACTAGAGTTTCAGACAGTTGTGATATGCCATGTCCAATAGGAATTAAACCCAGGTAGTCTGAAAGAAGCATCCGGTGCTCTTAACCGGATTAAGGTTAATAATATGCAGTAGAAATCAGACTAATCTCATTCTTATATTGAAACAAAAGTTGTCAGTGTTGTGGTATATGTGGGTCAGTTGATCCCAACACTAAGGTGGTGGAGGCAAGAAGATGAGTTAAATTAAGTCATTCTAACCTCCATAGTGAGCTTGAGGTTAGCATGGGACTAAATGAAATTCTTAAAAAAAGGTGTTCTATTCAGTTTATTTCTATTTGCATATCGAAAAGATAAAGTATCTACAAGGCACTTGCAACCAGTCTGTCATTAAATATACAAAAATAAGCAGTAAGAGTAGCCTGCAGAAATCTTGTTGGCAACCTAAGAGTGAACTCATACTCCAGAGGTGCAGACAGTTCTTTGCATCAGTTAGCATAAGGAAGTCCAAGTCTTTTAAAAAATTTTCCTTGCCAGCAGTGGGAACACCTTTAATTCCAGCACTTGAGAGGGAGAAGCTAACAAATCTGTGGGTTTGAGGCCAGCCTTTGAGGGAGAGAGGGAGGGAGAGAGAGATTGTCTGTCTGCCTGCCTGCCTGCCTGCCTGGTGGAGTGAGACAAAACAACCACCTGGGAGGCTAGTGACTTGGGAGTTCCTGGTGAACAAATGATTTTGATTAGAAGCAGAGAAATTTATTGTCACCTGTAATTGCCAAGGTTTGCCTCAGGGTACCGAGCCTCCAATGAATGATGCAGCTGGTGTTCAAAGGAGATTTGTTAGTGTCCCATAAAATGGATCAAAGAAATGGTCCAGATGAGGTTTTGGTTTTCTTGCTGTTTGAGGGAGGGTCTATTTCTGTAGTCTTGACTGGTCTGAAATTTGTTTGTTTCGGGCGGTCTCCAACTATTAGATATCTACCTGCCTTTGCCTCTTGAGTGATAACTATTCCCATCAGGTCAAGATGTTTAAACATCTTCTTCCTTTAAGTGATAAATGAGGCAAATAATAAAGAAGCCAGGAAGACCCAAGACTCAGAAAAGTCTCCCTCTTCATGGATTATATAAGAGAAATCCTTCCCTTGGAGGCCAGGGTACTCGATAGCAGAATAAATAATGTCCTCTCCTGGGGAAGGTGGCAAATTTAGTAATTTATAGCCTCACTCACGGCCCTAAACCCTAGTCCTCACTGACCACTGTTGTTTTCTATGAACAGTTTTGAATTGTATTAGAAATTATTAAAATGAGGTCTGTCAGAGTTCAGTGTTTGATAGGTTTCTTTTATTTACAGGAATTATTTTTTTTATCTATGAGTCAATTAATTCTAGAAAATAGAATTCAGTATTACAACCATAACTGTTTTATAAAAAGAAAGATGAAAAAGATTTTAATTTTGGGTTTATTTTATGTTGTATTCTAATACATAGTCACCCCTTCATAGCTCTTCTAGATTGGACCAGTATCCCCCCTGGACAAGTGTTCAGGTTCTTTAGAAAGTTTAGTCTGGTATTTGCATATAACTTTCACATATCCTCCCCAAATGCTTGAAATCACCTTTGTGCTGTTTCGAGATTATAAGGAATTATGTGGCTTTTCAAAAATAATCTTTTCTTCACACAGAATGAAGATGTCCGGCCTCACATCAGAGACAGATTTCGATTGCATGATTTGCTGCCCCCAGATTAAGTTCAGAGACTTGTCAGATCACTGAAGGGGGGAGAGAATGCAGGACCCTTTTGGACTAAGACAAAAACATTGCCATTACTGTTGAAATTTTGCATTTTTGTACCCCGTCTTGCTTTTCTTATCTTTGGTGCCCAATATTAATCAAGGGTTAGAGAAAGAGACTATCTTGGATTGAACACATACAGTGGGCAGGCTAAAACAGAAGCGTCTGTAGAGTAGAACAACTCCAGTGAAACTTATGACAGGACATCTGCAGCTTATAAAGAATTCTGTTTCTGCCACCAGCAGTTTGACCTGTAGCTACACAGGATTTTATGATAATCACAGAGGTGAGAGTGGACTTTCATTTTCTCTCTGTTTGGTGCTCTCAGTGGGTTTGTAGCCACTTTTCTGTTACTTTACTATTCTCATTTCAACAGGAATGGCCAGTAAAAGTTGTTTTATTTTTCCTGTTAAGGTTTATAACCTTTTTACATTTCTGACCTATATTAGATTAGAATCTCATGATGCATTCCTTTTAGTTAAGGCGCTTCATAGTTTTCTGGAAATAGTCAATTTTTAGGTTTTTTTTTTTTAATTTACATTTGAATGGCCGTTTTCCTGCTTTGTCTGCCTGCATATTGTATATTTGTTTAAAATATTCTCTACTTTTAGTCCATGTAAGTTTCATTTTTTAAAAAATGCATTTATATTTTGTTCTGTAATATTCTACTGTAGGTGAAATCTTCAAAAATCAAGAGACTGGGTAGTTAAGAATATATGAATGACTAATATTCAAATGATTTGAACCATTGTGATGACATGTATTCCAGATGGTAATATCTTGCAATGGCACACATTTAATGGATAAAGGTATACCTCAGACTTCACTGTGCTCACTAACCTTTGAGGAGAACGAGTTCAGTCACCTGTTGGGCTTGATTCAGTTACTGCTGCCTCTGGATTTTCTCCAGGAATGAAGTATTCAGCACAGTGACTCAGTATTTTTACTCTGCATGGGCTGGTAGTACCTCTGTTATGCTCCGGTTACAATCGGCTTAAAACTCCGTGTAACAGTCTTGGTACCTAACAGTAGCTATGCATAATCCTGTGGCACAGTACACTCCCGGGCCCCAGTGCAGTTAATGTGCTCAGAGTGGTTTTCTATGCTATATGAAAATAGTCGTCACGCCTTGGTTCTCTAATGCAGCTACCACAAGAGGTTGATATTTTTATAGTGGCGTGTAATCTCCTTTTCAGGAGGCTTTTTATGGAAGGTAGAATTTGTAAAAGTTAGTATGCTTTGCCTCTCAACTGCATTAACATGCCGCAGGCTCAGACTGTTTTTGTGTAAAGGATGTCAAAGAACGGCACTTTTTCTAAAGAGAAGTTTGATATTTTGTATGCTTGTTAAGAAAGTACAGTATTGGAAATTAAAGGTGGACAACTGATAATTGAGGAGTATGTCAGTTAATTTTTTATGTATATTACCTGTTTACTTGTACAACTTATTGTACAAATTACATGCAGCTTCATTTTCAAATGAATCCTTAAAATAAGGAAATCTTTTTAGGAAAACATTTAATTTTTGTATTTTTGATTTTAAAGGCATGAGTTGTCAGTTTTCAGTGTATTAATGAAGATTTTAACTTTTCATCAGGTTGAGTGTTTTCTTACTATATTATCTGTTGTGTATGTAGTTAGCATATTGTGTCACTGAACTGTTTAAAAATCTAGCATGTAGAGCAAGCCTGTTTTGTGGAAAATCCTTATTCATTAAAAAAATAATCATGGCAGATTTTCTGCAAAAAAAAAAAAAGCAAAAGCATTTGCAATTCAGATTTTTTTATTTTAAAGAAAAGGTATTTTGCTTGCAGGAACAATACTACAGATTCATTTTAATGAGAACCTTTGAAATGTATTTATCTTTAGGGCACCTGGGCATCTTTATGCTGTTTGTCTTATGTCTTTCTTGAAATAAAATGTACATATGTTACCTTTACATATGCTCTTTCTCAAAATTGTGGACCTAGTTAACATCTTGCCCCATCATTTTATGCTTATACAGCAAACCCCAAAATCTGTACAAGATTGAATTTTTGACATACATAATTGTTGAAAGCTTAATCAGGAATTAAATAAATATAGTCTCAAAGCCCTTCCCACAACTTAAAATGGGAAACATAAACACTTACACCATAGTGCCTGTGGGCACTTTAATAATAAAAGAGCAGGCCCATGCTCGGAGAGCTCCTGTAAGTCAGCCAATAGGTGAGTCAACAACACACTGTGTAGAGAAATATATTGTGGGAAAGTTTACATGGCCTGAGAGTTGAGACCAAATCAATACATTTTTTTTCCATTACTTTGAGTAATTCTAAAGTTTGATATTATAAAGAAGTTAGCCGGCTTCTTTTCATTTTAATATGTTATCTTTCAATCATATCTTTTTTTATTGGTAGCTGTAGAACACTTCCTTTTAGTTAATTGGAGGTGTGTACTTTTTAATTGAGATGTGCCCAGCCTGTCAGTGCACACAGCACACATGACTGTAGTAAATGCAGGGGCCATGGGTCCGTGAGGCACACAGCAAGCTACCTGTGTATACATTACAACTCTTAAGGACCTATTAAAATTGTGCTATTTCCAGTTATGAATGTTTGACTTTTAAGACATTCTTTTAAATATTTGTATCATTGTTAGAGGATATTTAATTGGTTGTATTTTTTAATCCCATGTAATATATGTAGTCCTGACCAGATTTACTACCATTTTTCTCTGGGTCCTAAAAGAGAATTGATGACAATTCGTAATCAAAAATTGTTTTATATTTGCTAGTATGTATATTTATTTATCCAATGGCTTTATTTGTTTCCCAAAATTGTTTTGGGACTTGTTGAAAGCATTGTGTAACTTCTATAAATGGCTATTTTCTTGTAACTGTCAGTGATATGGATGTGTACATTGTTTTTATATATATATACATATATATATATACATACATACATATATATATTTCTGGGGTAATTTTTTTTTTTAGGGCTGACTCTTGTTTTTAAAGTTACCTTTTGCCAATTACTTTCTGTTAGCTTTTCCTTTCATTCAGCCTTCTAACGGAGCTCATTTTTATTGTGTTGTCAACTTGCCTGTGAGAGACTTCATCTCATCAGTGAAGAAGGCATTTCATTATTCCTACAAGTCATACAGCAAGCACAGACTCTTCAAGGATCACATCTCTTCCACGTGTGTCAGTCACTTAAAGGACACTGAAGCCTTCACTCCTGTACTGACACAATGTGTCATACACTACATCACTAGCTAGTTAAGGTTTTCTGACCTGACTTCTCTTCGTCTTCCTAGGTATTTATTTGTTACCTCTTTAAATCTTGTATGTCTAAATTAACTTAGAATAGTTACCCACCGAATAACTATGCCAAGAACTAGGAAAGAATGTTTATTTTATTTCCCCTTATAGGGGAAGAGTGGACTGGGAACAAAAATGTAAGGCCAAAAGGCCTTAGGTTATCATCATTCACTTTCTTATTCCTCTTGTGAGCTGTATTTGACTAAAGGTTTGGGGTTTTTTGTTTGTTTTCCAGTGATAATGTATTTGATTATGCCATTGCTTTTCATGTCTTCCCTTGAGTTGAAAACCTGCTAGGAGATTGCATAGAATACCTTAAAGTTCTCAGAGTAAGAACCACAAAATCAGTACCTTATATTCAAATGCTACTTAAATTATTGAAATCCAAGTCACATTATTAGGATACATTTTCATATTCATATTTCTGTTATCTTGAATTGAAATTCCATTGTAAATCAATTTAGTCTTTTAAAAAAGGATTTAAGAGAGCAAGTTTATTCTAGCATATGGTTTTAATATTAGTATTTTAAGATATATAGTGACTACCAAACCTACCTGCTAATCAGAATTTCACTGTGGAGCTTTTAAACTATACAGCATCCTGAAGCCTGGGAAGCCACTTTGTATCTAGAGCAGGCTTTGAAAATTCTGTATTTTTAAAGCTCTCCCAGTGATTTAAATAGACAACTTTGGTATGGTATATCCTCTTTTAAACAATGTGGTTTGAGAATAGGTTACAAAGTTTGACTAGCCATATCTATCTCTCTCTCTCTCTCTCTCTCTCTCTCTCTCTCTCTCTCTCTCTCTCTCTCCCTCCCTCCCTCCCTCCCTCCCCCTCCCTCCCTCCCTTCCCCTCTCTCCCTGGTAGGTTTTTTAAGTGCTGGGACCATATTTCACAGACCGTATTCAAAATGGTGGAGGAATAATGAAGATTGAGGCTACTGCTCCTTGCCATTCTTGTCATTCATACTTTTAAATTAAGAGTGTGCATTTATAAAACTCTGAATAGCTGATCATTTACATAGCAGAAGGACATGTCCCTGAATGAGACCATTATATATATTAACTGAAATATTTCACTATTTTTTTATTTTATAAATCTTTGTAGAAATAAGCAATGAAATGCTACTTTCATCTTTTGAAATGGGATTTTTCAAGGTAGTGTCCTTTTGGCATTGAGGTAGGGGGGAGTTAATATTCTCTCTACTTATTTCCACATGAATCAATATGAAGTCGTGGACATTTAAAAATCTCAATTTAATTTCTACTTATTTACTATGCAGTATAGCCGTGAACAAGTAATGTAGATTTAGTTCTCTCATCTTCAAATGCCCTGATCACCCTACCTCACAGGGTTGTTGTGGGGATAAATAAAACTTTTATGGAAGTACTTTCTTTGATGACATTTTGTCAGCCTTACTAAACAATGGAATTTTGAGCATTCTTCCCTCTTGTTTTACAAGTATTCTCAGGTTTTCACATTCTTTATTTTTTTTTTTTTAAAGATTTATTTTATTTATTAGATATAAGTACACTCTAGCTGTCTTCAGATACACCAGAAGAGGGCATCGGATCTCTTTACAGATGGTTGTGAGCCACCCTGTGGTTGCTGGGAATTGAACTCATGACCTCTGGAAGAACAGTCGGGTGTTCTTAACCACTGAGCCATCTCTCCAGCCCACATTCTTTATTTTTTGACCTTAGTACATGCCTGTAAGGACCATAGAGTGAGTCAGAGATCAGGAAAAACTAATACTGAAACAAGGTTGGTCGGGGCTGTGAACCTGGAACAGACGAAATGCAGTGCAGTGTGCTGGCACTCTTGTATAACCACGATTATCAAAAATACAAAGCTTACATAAGTCAGGCTAGTCTACAAAATACTGCTATCAAAGGAATAGAGAGCCACATCTATGGGTGTAAAGGTAGGGTAGCATCTAATTTTGAAACTAGAAGGAAACTGCACCTTCCAGATTAACTCATTCAGATAAAGGTCACAGCTGGGAACAGAATGCGGGTCTCTTAATTACTACCAGCCATTGTGATCTTAGCAATTACTGTGAACCAAGATAAAATAAAACATCTGAGGTCAACCCAGATAAAGAAGCTTGGTGAGAACTCTTCTATGGACAAGCTGACTGGAGTCATGGTTTGAATTCACTTCCCAGAGTCCTCAGATTTTATTTGTAAAATGGGTAAACGGATATCTACCTTTGAACAATCTAAAGGTGAACAACACATAGTTAACAGTAGGAGAGGGTACCCATAGTTGAGAAGTTGTTTGATATGAATAAGTTTAGTTAGGAAATAAGTGAAGATATTGAAGGGGCTGGAGGTACACCATGGTCTGGGTACCTAACATACATGAGACCCTTGTTCAAACCTCAGCATTGCAAAGTATTGACTAGGTAACAGGTGCGAACAGTAGGTTATACAAAGGACTTGTCACACCAGAAGCCCTCTTTAAAATAAGGGGGAGGGGGAGCCCATCACCCGAGCTTTCAGTAACAGCCATATAAACTGATATTCAACAATGTTTAACATTACCCTTACTAAAGACATGACTTTTAAAATGCTACCAGGGAAGCTGTGGGTGTAGTTCACTGGGTAGAATGCTTACCTTGCACAAAGCCCTGGGTTTGGTCTTTGGCTTGGAATGAAACCATCAGGGTGGCAAACACTTGTGATTCCAGGCAGAGGCAGGATGAACCTTTCAGGGTCATTCTTGACTACATACCAGGCTTGAGGCCACCAAGGTTCTGTCTCAAAATACCAAAGCTGTAGGTGTAGATTACTGTCAGTTGTCTGCTTGTTTGGTGTATAAAGTCATGAGTTCTAAGCCCTAGTACCTAAAGCTAAAGTCCTTTCCTTACTGTTGTTTGTCAACTACTAAACCAAAGATCTCTGTTTACAAAATTGACAAGTGCCATAAACTTTGTGCCTAGAACTGAAGGTTACCATTGGTTACTGCTGGAGAAAGGGTCACGGAGAAGAGCTGCAGAGTGCTAGTGGTCATTCAAGTCCCTGCAAAGAATTTTCAAAGGGCAGGATTGGTTATGGTGGAAAAAGACCAACTTTGCTTGGTGAACCCACCTGGAGTGCCAGCACTTAGGGAGGAGGAAGCAGACAGATCCTTGAGGACCATTCAGAGCTACAGAGCACTGGCTACAAAATTTAAGAGCAATGTTGTATAACTTGAGTATTCCCTTTTTCAATTGCTGAAGGCATTCACTGGCTGCTACTGCCATAGTGAACAGTTGAGACTGGTCAAATTTGGGCATGGCCTGGCTTATTGTCTGTCTAGGGAACTTCTCGAAGGTATGTTTGTTGTTCTAGAGCTTTCTGACAACCCAGAAAGGTATGGAAGCTTGAGGCATATGCTTGCTCCTGAATGCCTTTTTGGTACTAGGTACTGATCCTTGCACATACTAAGCAACTGCTCTCTAGTAAGTGAGCTTCAGTCCCCACTCCAGAGCCTAATGTTTATGTCATGTTTCTTGAGTGGATGTGGTTTGGGGTTAAAGTGTAAAAAGTCAACTAGCTGTTTATCTAATCAGAAATAAAACAATTTTCAAATGTCTCAGTAATTTTGGAATTTTGTAGGAGACATCTGTGTTACTCAGTGTCCTGGTTAGGTTTTTACTGCTGTGAACAAACACCATGATGACCAAGGCAACTCTTACAAGGACATTTAATTGGGACTGGCTTACAGGTTCAGATGTTCAGTCCATAATCAAGAGTATGGCACCTAGGAGAAGACTAGCTTCTGGGCAGCCAGGAGGTGTGGTCTTTTTTTTTTTTTTTTTTTTTTTGTTCTTTTTTTTTTCGGAGCTGGGGACCGAACCCAGGGCCTTGCGCTTCCTAGGTAAGGGCTCTACCACTGAGCTAAATCCCCAGCCCCTGGGAGGTGTGGTCTTAAAGCCCAGGCATACAATGACACACTTCCTCTAACAAGGCCACACCTCAGTGCCACTCCCTAGGCCAAGCATATTCAATCCACCACATTTCACTCCCAGTCCCCAGAAGGTTCAAAGACAGGAGCTTATGGGCCATACCTAGCTCTAGCATAATACAAAATACATTTAATCCAACTTCAAAAGCCCCCATAGTCTATATCAGTCCCAACAATGTTAAAAATCCACAGTCTCATCTGAAATTCCTGCAGTCACTTAACTAATCCTGTATAAAATCAAAAATACTGGACTAAAGCAAGACAGAAAACCAGCTGGGCAAACTACAAACTCCACATCTCCAATTCCTTTCATCCTTGTTGACAGCTGATGGCAGATCTGGCATTCAGAGCAACAAACTTCATTCTCTTGGGCTGGTTCCACTCTGTTAGCAGCTTTCCTCAGCATCTGTATCCCATGGCTCTAACACTGGATATCCAAGGCAACTTGAAATTTACAGCCTCTTGTTCTAATGCCTGGGCTCCTTCAAAGGGCTTGGTCACTTCTCCAGCTCTGCCTTCTGTAGGACTCTTAGGCTCTGGTTGACTCCACTGCTGCTGCTGCTCTTGGTGGTCATCCCATGGCACTGCATCTCTCCAATGTGCTGGAGTCTTCTGCTGCAACTAGGCTTCACCAACAGCCTCTCATAGGCTCCCTTCATAGTGCCAAGCCTCAATTTCTTTGCACAACTTCTTCAGTCCTAGGCCATCAACTGCAACTGAGGCTGCACATTGACCAATGGCCTTCCATGGCCTCTCACAGTACCCAGCCTCAGCTGCTCTTCATGACCCTTTCATGCCTTCAAAATCAGTACCACGTAGGTGATTCTTACACATTACGAAGGCCAGGTGCAGCTCAAGGCACAACCTTGCCTATCACAGCAATATCAACTTCAGTCTTAGCGTTTTACTGCTGTGAAGAGACACCAGGGCTGGCATACAGGTTCAGAGGTTCAGTCCATTATGATCAAGGTATGGCAGTGTCTAGGTAGGCATGGTGCAGGAGGAGCTGAGAGTTTTACATCTTCATTTGAAGGACGCTAGAAGACTGGCTTCCAGGCAGCTAGGAGGAGGGTCTTAAAGCCCACACCCACAATGACACACTTCCTCCAACAAGGCCACGTCTACTAGTGCCACTTCCTAGGCCAAGCATATTCAAACCATCACACTCAGGTCAGTTCCAGACTCCTGGTGATCCTCCTGCCTCAGCTTTCAAGTAGCTAGAGCTACAGGCATGCACCACTATACCCAGCAAACAAGAATCACAACTCTGGAGGGAATTCTTTGCTTTTTTTTTTTTTCCGGAGCTGGGGACCGAACCCAGTGGAGGGAATTCTTATAAGTTTGAATCTGGATATACTTGGAAATCTGTTCTTTAACCCTTTCCTGTTCTATGTAAGGTTGAGTCTGGTGCTTAAGGTACTACAGCCTGGATTAATTTTTTTGTCAGGGGTGCCAGCCCCGGGCTGGGTCCTCTCTGAAATCCTCAGCATGCAGGGAGTGGGGTTGGGGGAGGCAAAACTTGGTCTTTAGTACCAGTATGGTTGCTGAGGAGACTGCAGGACTCTGGATCTATTGACAATTGTTGCTAACAGAAGGTGATTAGGTAAAGGACTTACTGTTAATGCTCCCTTCTCTGGCCAGGCAGCCAGAAGCCCTTCACTAGCCTGACTGATTAACTCTTTGTGAACCAGAGAGGAAGGAAAGGAAAATAATTAAGATGATTTATACAGGGAAATATGCATACACACATATTCATACATACATTTTCATTCACGTTCTGGTTTATGCATTAACACATTCACATTTTTAAAGGGTCCAACCACCTGTCTGAAACACTGCACAAGTATTCATGCATACTTACATACTCTTACACCTGCATGTGTATGTATAGATAGACATATGCATTTGGATGGATGGGGGCCGAGCTCCTCAAGCCAAATCATTCAACCAACAACTTTATTTCTTTTCTCTGGCCTTTTTATACCTTCTTAGATAAACAGTTTAGAAAATCACCTCAGAGAAAGAAAGTTATATAAGATGGGAATTATAGAAGGATGTTGATAATAAGTTCAAAGCAGTGTTTCGTTCTAATATGCCCATCATAGTTCAAAGCAACAGCTTTTAACATGGCCTTGTCATAGTTCACACCTGTGGCTTTATCCTTGGACCTGAATCTGTCTCAAGGCTATTTCTCTTTAGTGTAATTGTGAAAGCTCATTGTATGTCTTATTATGCAGCCTTTGCTTACCATTATGAGTGGGCACATTCTATTCTTGATTCCAACTTTAGTTATATCATTCTACCAAAGAAACTAAGGCAATCTCTTAGACCTTTCTTCCTAAAATTATTTGAATCAAGTCCAGAGTTCTTTAGACTCATTAATTCATCAAAACAGAATTCATGAAACTTCATCTTTATGTTGATCTGCAGGAAATCTTATCAATATGGTGGGCTAATACTCAGGAATACTTACATTAGTTTAATAATGACAGAAAAAGCATATCAGCTGCAAGAAGCAATCCAGAGATGAAGTCTCTTTGGAACCCTGCCATGGAGCTCACCCATCACAGACAATGCAAAAACAAACAAAAAAACAAAACAAAACAAAAAAACCCTGCGGGCCACCTCTAGGAAGGCCACCTGCTAGCCTTAGCCTACGCTAATGGCTGCTGACAATTTTTTATGTCGTTTATTCTGTTATAGCTTTAATAACAGAGAGTCCTTGAGCTGGGAGTACTGATACATGCTTGTAATCCTAGCTCTTGAGTGGGGTGGGGTTGGGGGGCTGTTATAAAAGGGTTACCCCGAGTTTAAGGACAGATTAGGCTATATAACTATAGAAAGGTCTTACCTCAAAACAACAAAGATAAAATAGCCCAAGGGAAGAGTTACTTTGTTCTGTAGTGTTAGAGATCAAATTCATATAAAACTTAATTTTTATAACCCTGAAGAGGGCTGGAGAGATGGCTCAGAGGTTAAGAGCATTGACCGCTCTTCCAGAGGTCCTGAGTTCAATTCCCAGGAACCACATGGTGGCTCATAACCATCTGTAATGGGATCAGATGTCCTCTTCTGGTGTATCTGAAGATAGCAACAGTGTACTTATACATAATAAATAAATAAATAAATCTTAAAAAAACAAAACAAAACCAAAAACCCTAGAATAGGAATACAGCCAGTGTTCTATACCCATCAGTTGCACATTCTTTTTTTTCCAGTTGTTGGTTGAAAATATTGTACCAAAGTTGTAGACTTTACCTTTGTCTATTAGTGATAAAGTATAATCACATGACATTTTCATCATATTGGGTATTATAATACAGAGGTGATTGCAGAATGGGGCATGGTATAGTCTTATGCAATTCTATGCAATTTTATATAAAGGACTTGAAAATCCATACATTTGCTACCTATGAGTTAGAGCGCCAAACCAATTTTCCAGATAGGGAGAGATAACTGTACTGTTACCCTTTATTTAAGGGTTCTCCTAGAGCAGTCATTCTTGACCTTCCTGATGCTGTGACCCTTTAATATAGTTTCTCATGTTGTGGTGACCCCAACCATAAGATTTTTTTGTTGCTACTTCATGACTGTAATTTTGCTTTGGTTATGAGTCATAATGTGAATATCAGATATGCTACCTCTGTGAAAAGGTTGTTCAGCCTCTGAAAGGGTTTCGAACCACAGGTTTCGAACCACTGCCCTAGAAGGGTACAATGAACAGGATAGTCTTTAAGGACTAAATAAAGCCCACAGCAGTTTTAGACACTTGTTTCCATTTCCTTGTTTGAAAAAGCAGCAAGCCCAGTTTTACAGATAAATTCTTTTTTTTTTAAAGATTTATTCATTTATTATATATAAGTACACTGTAGCTGTCTTCAGATACACCAGAAGAGGGCATCGGATCTCCTTACATATGGTTGTGAGCCACCATGTGGTTGCTGGGAATTGAACTCAGGACCTCTGGAAGAGCAGTCGGGGCTCTTAACCGCTGAGCCATCTCTCCAGCCCCAGATAAATTCTTAATGTACAGAAAGTGTTATCAATGCTACGTGCTTGCATGCTTGCATAGTACCTCGAGAGGTCTGATACTATCGGCTGGCTCTAGAATTGCCCTGGGCATGCCGATTGAGGGACCAGCTGATTAGGTTAACAGAGAGTAGTTTATGTTAGCCAGACCTTTGGACAGCAGTATTCCGTGCTTAGGGCCATGGACTGAAGAAAAAGGCAAGCTGCCCACAAGCCTTCACAGCTCTGCTTCCTGTGGCCCCAGGGCAGCCAGCTGCTTCCGCTTTTGCCAATATGCCAATCCTGCCGTGGACTGTATCCCCTGGAGGTACAAAGCAAACCCTCAAATTGCTCTAACCAGGCATTTTGTCCCAGCAATGAGAAAAATAATACACACTTTGGCTTTTCTACACACATTTTTTAAAACATTTCAGGGTCTCGTAATCCAGTCTGGTCCCAAACATGCCCTGCAGCTGGGCCTGATCAATTGTGTCCTCCAGCTTCCACCTCCAAGTTGGAGGCTCTATCACAGAAGTTCTCAACCTATGGGTCAAAACCACTTTGGGGGTCGAATGGTCCTTTCACAGGAGGTCACCTAAGACCACTGCAAAACATTTTTATATTTAAATTGCAACTTACAATAGTAGCAAAGTTACAGCTATGAAGTAGCAATGAAAATAATTTTCTGGGGCTGGAGAGATGGCTTGGAGGTTAAGGGCACTGACTGCTCTTCCAGAGGTCCTGAGTTCAATTCCCAGCAACCACATGGTGGCTCACAACCATCTGTAAGGGGATCTGATGCCCTCTTCTGGTGTGTCCGAAGACAGCTACAATGTACTTCTATATAATAAACAAATAAATAAATAAAATCTTTTAAAAAAAAGAAAATAATTTTGTTTGGGCGTCATCACAATATGAGCTGTACTAAATAAGGGTTGCAGCATTAGGAAGGTTGAGAACCACTAATTTATCATGTCTGGCTTAATGTGGTGTTGAGGATTGAACCTGGGACTTTGACTATGCTAACCAAGCACTCTAAACAACTAAGCCACACTACACTCCCAGTTTTCAAAACCAGTTTTTAGTTTTAGATAGTGTCTCAGGTATCCCAGCCTGGTTCTGAACTTGCTGTATAGCTGAGCATGACCTTGAACTTCTGATCCCCTTGTTGGACAAAACAAAAGAAGAAAAGAAAAAACAAACAACAAACAAAAACCTTCAAAACCTCCGATCCCCTCTTCCATTTCCCAGGTCCTAGAATTATAGGTGTGCACTACCCATACCTGCTCTAAGCGGTCCTAAAGGCCAGACTGAACTCGATGCTTTGTGCATATTAAGCAAGTGCTGTACCACTGGAACCACATCCCCAGTCCTCAATCTCCAGAGCACCCCCCTTTTTGTGTGTTTGACTTTTGCTTGTATGTGTGTCTGTACACCATGTAATGCTGGTGGTCAGAACCCGTGGAACTGGAGCTACAGTTAGTCGTTAGCTCCCATGTGAGTACAGCAGTTGAGCCCTGGTCCTCTTCACGGCCGAGAAGCCTATGTAGCCCCTAAGCCTATTTTAAATTGCATGTGGCTTAAGCCTTGAAATTAATAGCTTCAGAACCAAGTATAGTAGTTGATGTACCAAATAATTATTTGATAAAGGAATGATGAATGGCCCACATTTCAAAATTTGGACTTCTTTTTTTTTTTTTTTTTAATCTTTATTAACTTGAGTATTTCTTATTTACATTTCGGTTGTTATTCCCCTTCCCGGTTTCCGGGCCAACATCCCCCTAGTCCCTACCCCTCCTCTTCTATATGGGCTTCCCCTCCCCATCCTCCCCCCATTACCACCCTCCCCCCAACAATCACGTTCACTGGGGGTTCAGTCTTGGCAGGACCAAGGGCTTCACTGGTGCTCTTACTAGGCTATTCATTGCTACCTATGAAGTTGGAGCCCAGGGTCAGCCCATGTATAGTCTTTGGGTAGTGGCTTAGTCCCTGGAAGCTCTGGTTGGTTGGCGTTGTTGTTCATATGGGGTCTCAAGCCCCTTCAAGCTCTTCCAGTCCTTTCTCTGATTCCTTCAATGGGGGTCCCGTTCTCAGTTCAGTGGTTTGTTGCTGGCATTCGCCTCTGTATTTGCTGTATTCTGGCTGTGTCTCTCAGGAGAGATCTACATCCGGTTCCTGTCGGCCTGCCCTTCTTTGCTTCATCCATCTTGTCTAATTGGGTGGCTGTATATGTATGGGCCACATGTGGGGCAGGCTCTGAATGGGTGTTCCTTCTGCCTCTGTTCTAAACTTTGCCTCCCTATTCCCTGCCAAGGGTATTCTTGTTCCCCTTTTAAAGAAGGAGTGAAGCAGTCGCATTTTGATCATCCTTCTTGAGTTTCATGTGTTCTGTGCATCTAGGGTAAAAATTTGGACTTCTAATCCTAGAAAACTGATTTTGTGTATCTGGAGTTGATGACACTCAGGGAAACAGGTTCATACTAGACGGTAAGTTTTAAGTCTAAATCTCAATTTGATTCATTTTCAGTAAGGAATTAAATCACAACTAGATCCCTACTTATTGAATAGAAGTAGAGAATGGGTCTACTGAAAGAATTATTTTTTCCTTTTGTGGGTAGGAGTCTCAGTTAGTCTCAGTTGAGCCTGGCTGGCCTCAAACTATGTAGCTGAGGTTGACTTTGAACTCTTGATCCTTCTGCCTTCAACACTCTGCTACCACACCTAGCTACTGAAAGGGTATAACACCTAATAGAGGGTATAACATCTAGTTAACAGAGTATTATCACTTCCACTAGGTAAATATCTGCTCAAGTCTGTTGGCCAGGGGTATAGGGTGTATGTGGCTCAATATTAGAGTACTAGCAAGCACTCATGAGTCCTAAGTTCAATGCCAAACAAAAACAAGTCCATATGTCAGCTTAACTTCTCTAGTGACAAATTAGTTTTGTTACTTGGTCTTACCTTCCTGTATTTCACCCTTCTTAACTTTTTTTTAAAGATATATTTATTTCATGTATGTGAGTACAGTGTAGCTTCAGACACATCAGAAGAGGGTATCAGATCCCATTACAGATGGTTTTGAGCCACCATGTGGTTGCTGGGGATTGAACTCAGGACCTCTGGAAGAGCAGTGCTCTTAACCGCTGAGCCATCTCTCCAGCCCCTTTAGTTAACTTTTAAAAAACATACAATGTCATCATTTCCAGACAAGTGAGACTAGGGGTACTTCAAGCATTTTTTTTGTAGCAGACACGAGGCCCTGGGTTTGATTTGTACATACAGCAGCTATATTGACTCATTGCTGGGCTAATTATTTGGACCCAGCATCCTCTTAGCCACTTGTTTACTAATCCAAACTACAGATTCAGCATTTCTAGCTTATATAATAAAATATAATAAAAACACTTGCTGCTTTAGCTCTCGGCTCTACTAATTTTCATTACACGTTACCTTTCATGAAGCACAGCTTTTTCCTGAACTTGAAACAAATGAAATTCCTTTCTTTTTTCCTTTGTTTTTTGAGATTGCATCTCACTGAAGCCCAAGGTTGGGCTAGAGTTCCCTGGGTCCCTCCACTTGCTTCAGCCACCATGCCCAGTTAAAGGGTCCCAGCTATGTAAGGGTATCTAAACTGAAGTCACTTAAGTGCTTGCTATGTACAGAATCTCTGGCCTGTAAAGATGTCACTGCTGCCTCACTGTGTATGAGGATTCTTAGCTGAGACAAGACGTCACTGGAACGGCACTGGTGTTTAAAGAAGAGCAGATGTCTGAACTCCCACAGAGGAAAGGTGAAGAAATTACTGAGCAGGATTGTGGCCCTACCCTCAGCCACCAACTCCCAGGTCCTAGGAACTCAAGTTTCACATTCTGACATTTTGTGGGGAGACAATCTTTTAGTTACTTCATGACAATTCCACAGAGGTGTTTAATATAACTTGATTTTCATACATTTTAAGACTGATGGGGTTAGTTGGGCCATTCTTGCTTAATTCCATAACTGTGTTCAAATTGTGACTATGGAAGAAATAATCTAAAGCTTAACTTAGTTGGATACATGTGTGGCAGTTGAGCTGAGCAGTCCTGGTCTGGCTGAGCTTCTCCCTGTATAGCTTCTCCATGTAGTTTACTAGGAACTTAATCAAAGCATGGTGATATCCTGTGGCCCACGCCTTTAGTCCTAGCTAGGGAGAGGCAGGTGGATCTCTGAGTTTGAAGCCAGCCTAGCCTACAAAGCGACTAGGACAGCCAGGGCTTGTTACATAGAGAAACCTTGTCTTGAAAAACCAGAAGAAGAAAAAGGAATTTTTATGTGAGTTGGGTATGGTAATACATGAAGGTAATCCAAATAAGCCACAGAGGGAAGAAGAACAGTATAGCTCAAAGCCATTCTCTTCTCCAGTTAGCAAGTTTGGGGCTAACCTGGTCTACAAGAGACCCAGTCTTAAAAATCCAAAAATAAGACTTCTTAAATAACAGATGGCATCTACAAGAGTGCTCTAAGAAATAACAAGTAGGTTCCAAGTCACCTAATGGCTTAGGATTTGATATGTTTCTGTAAATTCAATAGTTCAAAAAGAAACCAAAAGGGTTCAGATTCAAGTGAAGACTATGACTTAAGGCTTAAATACTGTTCCCTGGCGAGTCACCACTGAACAGATTTACCATACATTTGACATTGGTACTGGGTTGTTCATACCCTACTTGGGGACAGGTTCCCAATTCTATGATCTATCCTGAAGCACATACTGAGTGAGCAGAAGAATGTGGCACATTCCACAGTATTTTATATTTATATGCATTGTATATACAGAGTTGGAATGCAAATCAATCCAAAGAACAGTAGACATCTCTCCAAGATCTATGAGCAAACAATTTTTCCTGAATTCTTTATTATAAGAAGGATTAATTATTGAGCCATTTTTAAGGTGAACTACTGAGCATTTACTATGTGCCAAGTACTAGGAATACAGCAGCAAAGAAAATAGAGAGCTACATGTGTTGGCACACAGGTCTGCCACCCCATCTCATCTAATTGGGGAGCAGAGGCAGGAGGATGAATCTAGAGTGGAGGTCAACAATGACCTAGCTAGTTCCAGGTCTAAGACCTTGTTTCATGCCCCCTTCCCTACGTCTTAACAATGGGAAACAGGCAAGAGACACATGCTCAGATAGAAAACAGGGTCATCACAGAAGGAATGTGATGAAAGACCCAGAAAACAGATGAGCACGTGTGTCCCCCTGTTTATACGGGGACCAAACTCAGGGCCTTCTGCATGCTAGGCAAGCACTGTACCAACTGAGCTTCACGCCCAGCCTACAGAAGGGATTCCTGTAAACTGGACATCTGGCTTTACTGTGAAGGAGGAGAAGCAATTCATGTGAAGTACGGGCAGAGTACCACAGGCAGAAATATTATCGACTCTAAAGCTCCTAGAGGTAGCCTCAGCAATGAAGGGAATAAGGAGGGTGGGGAATCAGAGGGAAGGAGAGACAGCAGAGGAAGGGAAAGAAGGGGGAGAAAAAGATAATAAGGAAAGGAGACTGGCAAATGTCTGAAGGAAGTAGGACAGCCTATGCAAGGGCTTATTGACCAGGAAAAGAAGCTGAACTTTTCTTTTAGGACAGGGTCACATATAACCCAGGCCACCCTCAGACTTACTATGTAGTTTCTTTTTTGATCCTCCTGCCTCCACCTCTTGGGGTTACGGGCGTGTGCCATGCATTACTTATAAGGATTGGATTTCCGGCCTTGTGCATGGTGAGTAAGTATTCTCCAACTACATCATATCCCCAGGCCAAAAAGTTGAGGTTTTCTTAAAAATAAGAAGTCATTAAGAGAGATTTTACCAGGAAGGAAGCAATGTTATTTACTATTTATTCAGAGAGGCTGGCCTCAAACTTGGGATCTTTTGGCTTCTGCATCAAGGGTGCTGGAATACAGGGCTGAATCACCCCACAGCAGGTATAAACTGCAGTTTTAAGTATGCACACTATTTGTGTGGGGTATGGGCTGTGGAGGAAGAAATGGGAGAGGGACCACCTGTTGGAAGATTACAACGAAGATTCAGGTGGTAGTAGTTTTTCAATTTCAGCAATGGAAACAGAGCTACAAACCTTGGTAAAAAATGGAATTCAGGAGGTCAGTGAGGGCAAGAACTGAGGGACAGCGCTTAGGTCTTGATTTGGGCAGCTCAGTGAGTGTCATCATCACTTAACCTCCTCTGACCTTCGACACATTCAGTCCCTACAGTAGGGCTCTACACAGAAACAGAGAAATGGGATGCGTGTATCAAAGAGAATTTAAGGAACTTAGATCAAACAATTATCCAAAATCTTCAGGGCCAGCTAGCAGGGTAGAGATCCAAGGGACATCTGACCCTGTGGTCTGGAAGCGTAAGTCTTCCTTCCTATGGTCTTAATTCGGATTCATGGCTGGATCAACATATATTACAATGCTTTACTCAACTACTGATTGAAACGTTAATCACACCTAACATTCACAGCAACTAGACTGGTGTTTGACTAAAAAGTAGTGAACATGTATACCACAGTCTAGTCAAGCTGATACATAAAATTAACCATTCCAATCACTAAGTTCTATTGCCTTTGACCTTTAGTTTTCAGACTAGTTCCTTCCTCTCCTTTGTCTCTGGCTTAATTTGGGCTTGAATTCTTCTCACTTAATTCGTTCAAGTTGGAAATCACATAGCTCAGTGGTAATGCAAGGAATGCAGAGGCTCTTGGTTTTATCCTATTTGATTGTACTTATGTATTAGGTATTTTGCCAAATTATAAATGGATGCTTTCTATTTTTTATAGAGCGCTGCCTCTCACTTTAATGCTGTAGAACATTTCTTGAAAGATCACATTATAAAATGTTTACTTGTAGACGAAAAATACGCAAGAAACGGAAACTAGTAAGAGAATGGCTGATCTGGGTCAATAATATCTTTTCAAGACTTTAAAAATTAAACCAGATGTGGTGGCTCATGCCTTTAATCCCAGTACTTGGGAGGCACCAGCCGGTGGATTTCTGAGTTCATAGCTAGCCTGGTCTACAGAGTGAGTTCCAGGACAGCAATGCTACACAGAGAAATTTGTCTTAAAAAAAAAACTTTAAAAACTATGAATATATTGGAAAATTAAACAATATCTAAACTAGCTCGTCCCTTAACGTCCTTATAAGGAAGCCCAGTGTCAAGGGAGAAAGAATTATGCTCCTTTTAGGTTCTTTATTATCAGTTTACCTGTTCGATTGTACTCAGTCAGATGAGCACCACAAGACTTCTCTCTACTACAAATGCACCAGAGCACAAGTCACTTGGTTTCTCAAACTCCAACTTCATCAGTGCCTACCGCGGGCAGGAAACTGCAACCTCCGTCGTCGTTAATGCTACCTTTTTACATCTAACCTCATAATGCTTCTTTTTGTTGCAGCCATTGCACTGTGCCGAAATCTGTTTACATAACTATTTTGCTACTGTGTTGAGGACAAACTAGAATATATGCCTTGGCACGGAACTCCGAAATGTTTCCGCCAAAGAATCACCGTGCTAGGCTCCGGGTGACCACGGGAAGGGAAAACCCGGGAGACTTTGGGGTAGGCTTCGATCTCCGTGCCCAAATGCTAGGAGGCCTCGGGAGAACAGCCCTGCCTACTTCCTTCTCACTGAGTTTCTGCTGGCTCCCAGTCTACCAGCAATAGAAGATCTGGTCGCCAAGCCAGCACCGCCCTACTCAGGCGTGCGCACTTCCTTTTCCTTCTCGCGGGGGTGGGGGAGGTGGGGAGGCCCGGGCTGGTCCGCGTCTCCTAGCCCAGCGTCGCCCCGCCCCACCCCGCCCCGCCGCGCGCGTCGCCCGGGGGGGCGGAGCTTCGGCCAGGCGCCCAGTCAGCCACAGTCCCAGCCTGCCCCGCGCGGGCCAACGAGAGCCAGCCCAGTGACTCACCTCTGCCGCGCTAACTCTTCGCAGCTCTTCCCTTCACACACGCTCACCCCCGGATCGAGATGGCGGCGGCGGCGGCGGCGGCAGCGGGGGACTCAGACTCCTGGGGTGAGCAGAAGTTCCGGCCCGAGTGCGGGCTGTGGAGGCCCCGCTCCCACGCGTGTACTAACGCGACTCGCTCTCTTCCATAGACGCGGACACGTTCTCTATGGAGGACCCGGTTCGGAAGGTCGCGGGCGGCGGCACAGCAGGCGGGGACCGCTGGGAAGGCGAGGACGAGGACGAGGACGTGAAGGTAGGTGCGGGCCGGGGCGCCAGGCTACGCGGGTGGGCGCTGGCTGCGGGCGGGGAGACTCGGGACCCCGGGGCGCCGCCCGGGCCTGCGGGCCGTGGGTCCCGCGTGAGCGTCGGCCCAAAGGTTCCCTGGTTCCCTGGTTCCCTCAGCTGGACGGCCATGTGGGTAGCAGGCGGCAGCTTGTCCGGCCTGACTCTGCGGAGGGTGGTGGCCGCCTGGGCCCCAGCTCTTCACCGAGGGTCTGCTCTCAGGCCTGGAACCTAACTGGCGACAAGAAGTGACAGCAGCAGTCCGGTCGGCCCACGTGCTATCTTCGCAGTCCAGAACCTGTCGCCGAAACAAGCCGAGCAGATCGGGAACTCAGTTTCAGTGTTTGCCCCATATGGAAAGTCGTGAGACCCGACTTTCCTAGTTCGGGTCTCCCATGTGTCAGTAACTTAGGTATGATTGTGAAGGCCGGTAGCTTCGTTCGAGCGATTAGATGGAGAAAATAGATTGATTTTTCTAACCTAGAATTGGAGCAGTAAAACAACTTTTAGCTCTCCCTTCCCCCACCCTGTGGTAAGAAGGATGAACTGGGAGCACTGAGATAACCAGCGAGTTAGTGGACAGAACTGAACTGTGAAAAACCGAGTTAACAGGTATTCATTTACACAGGGACCGACAGGCCTAGAAAAATACCAGAGTTGGTTGTTGTGGTAAATAAACCAGGGGCCACTGGTTTTGTTTTTCTTCATCATGTAGATTCGAGTCCTATTCACCTTTATTGTTTTTAAAAACTCCTAGGGGCTCATCCTACAGCTTCAGATGTACTGTTTGGATTTTTCTTCTTCATCCTGAAGTTTGTTGTTGAAGTGTATGCCCACTTTACCAGCTGGCCTGAATTTGAGGAATGGAGAGAGCTTTGTATACACTGAAGTCAATAATGACAAGTAGCGTTAATGACTGGCCACTTGCATGCTTTGTTTCCTAGTGTATGTATACACTTGGGCATGATTTGCCACCACATCTCACAGCAGATTTTCAGGTTTGATTTTTCACTTTCCCTAGGAAGTAGAAGTTAGGACATCCTATAAAGTTAAAGAAGTTAAAATTAAGGGCTGGGAATAAATTCAAAATAAAACAGGAGTGGGGGTGGGGAACCAGAGGAAGTGGGAATAAGTTCCAGAAAGCTTAAAGTTTAAAGTTTAAAGATGTCTGTAATGATGCCGGATAGCATCTACCTGGGGTTATGGAATCTTAAGTGGTGTCGATCCTGATGTTTATAATTCTTTTTTTTTTTTTTTTTTTTTTTTTTCTTTTCTTTTTTTTCTGGAGCTGGGGACCAAACCCAGGGCCTTGCGCTTGCTAGGCAAGTGCTCTACACTGAGCTAAATCCCCAACCCTGATGTTTATAATTCTTAACCACGTAACAGTAATTAATAGTAATTCTGGCCCTTCCTGGTGCCATGATCTTTTAACTTGTATTTGACATGTTGTGGTGACCCCCTCCTAAGCATAAAATTATTAATTTTTGCTACTTTATAACTGATTTTGCAGCTGTTATAAGTTGAAATGTAAATATCTGATCTCTGAAAGGGTCATTGGAGACCCACAAGTCTAAGTGTAAGAGCTAATTTTTGGGAGACTTAGAAGTAAGTTACCATAAAGACCACAGTTTTTGACTCCTGGGTTTTAGAATCAGACTGGATTATGTTACCTTGGCATTTTCTAGTTACACTTTCTCAATATGTAAATAATCATAATGAGACTTGCATTACATAGTTTGTTGTTTTTTTGACTGTTTTGAGACTGGGACTGACTATGTAAACCAGGCAGTCTTTGAATCTCACCAATCTGCCTGGCTCTGCCTCAGGAGTTCTGCGACTAAAGGAGTACACCACCATCAGAATTACTTTGTCTTTTAAATGAGCATTAAGCAGGGCTACCTAGCACTTGGTAGGTATTCAGAAAATATTAGTTTTCATTGATGTCTTCCTTCTTTTATCCTAATGGAAATAGTTTGGCTGTTAAAATCTAAATATCTGAGGTTTATTTTATGTCACATTTTATCATTTCCTAAGGCCAGAAGGATTGATTTTTTTCTATAGTGTCTATTTACTATGAATTTTGTTTTTATTGGAGGATGGATCATGGTTATCAAGTTTTTGCCCATTCAGAAGTTTGTTAGAATTGAAATTTGTCACCTTGCATAGCAATGAGTTATGTTGCCAAACTTCCAAATCCTGATACTTTAGTGTTTAATCATTTTGTGGTGGTGTGCAAGGCTTAGTTTTCATGAAGTCAAAAATTGTAGTTCTTAAACAATTTAATATGTGAGTAAAAAAAAAAATAGATTGTTGGGATGGCAAGTGTAGTTCTAGCACTTTGGGGAAGTTGGAGGAGAATCAGCTGGGTCCAAGAGTTTAAGACCAACTAGGGCCATAGAGAGAGAGTTCTATGGCAAAACTGTAGAAAGTATTCTTTTATCAAGGATCACGCGCTTGACCTTTATAAGTTACCATTTTAATAATAGTGTCTGTTTTAGTTACTCGCCCTAGTTGTTCTTTTTAACCTTTTTGACTTTTCAGTAGCTGTCTTGCAGTGGCAAAAATGGACGTAACCTGTAGATCTCTTAATATTCATGGAGGACAGACTTTTTCCCAGTAAAAAGGTGAAACCTAGTCGCTAGAGAGATGACCTAAGAGCAGTCTTCTCTTCTTGAGTGCCAGAGTCAGATTCCTAGCATTTACATCATAGCCGTCTGTGGCTTTAGCTCCAGGACATCCAGTATCTCTGTCCTTGTAGATCTACTGTCATATGCATGTCCACAGATAGGCAGACATACTTCTTTTTGAGAACTAAGGCGTGTATATCTCTATTTGTATTTAGTATTTCCTTAGACTTTTTCTTACTATTCTGATATGCAGAAGTAGCGGAAGAAGTTCTTACTTTGTGTATATGACTAGAGTGATGTACAGATATAGATGCAGGATTGAGTGCCTACTGAAAGCAGGGACAATGCAACTTTAAAACCATTTTACTGGATTCCCTAAAATTTCAATTTAACAAGTTGCAAATCAGGTTTATTCAGAAGGTATACAGATTTTTAGAGGAAACTTCTGGCTGTGTTCAGCTATCTCAGGCATTTTGTTTTGTTTTTGTCTGTTTTTATGTTTAGTTATTTTAGGCAGGATATCATTTGGCCCAAGGCTGGCCTCACCATCTTTGCCAACTGAATTCTGTGACCTTGCCTACAGACATTTGAAGGCATGTACAGCTACCCTCAGTTTATGCCTCCCTGTGGATAGAACGCAGGGCAAGCCACCACCTGAACTACATCTGCAGCCCTCAGCTATGTGTCTCTATAGTTGCACTGTAGAATTTATTACACAGGTCTCCGAGGACTGACCCAGGTAAAAACTATGGAGTAAGCAGTTGTGCCTTACTCATTTACTTTAAGGATCTATCCAGATTAATATTGTAAATCTTCCAGGTTAAGGACATCTTTTTTTCACGTATTAGCGCTTCTGAGGAATAGGATCTATATTTATTTTATTTTTGTTTATTTTTTATATTTTATATGCGGGGAGGATCTCCAGTTTGGATCTTCCTGCTTCATCCTTCCAAGTTCTTTACATACATGTGTGTGTGCCACTTCAAGATCTGTATTTTAGAGAAAAATGTGGTTACATTTTCAGGTAACAATTTTGCCAGAAAATAGGCAATTGTTTGTTTTGTTTTCTTTAAAAGAGTGTATCATGTAGCTCAGGATAGTGTTTAATTCACTGTGTACTAAGGGTGGTTTTAAACTGTTTCTTGGCTTCCCAAGTGCTATGCTATGTGCTCTGTGCCTGGTTTCTGCATTTCCAATGTTGGAACTCAGGATGGTTTGACACTCTACCAAGTGAACTCCCCAGTCCTGCCCTTTTTTTGGGAAGTAGGAGGAGCAGTCTGGTTGTATACACTAGGCTGGACTTGAACACTCAAGCTTCTCCTGCCTCAGCCTTCTGAGTGCTGGAATTACAAGTGTGTTGCCACCATGCTAGGCTGAAAAAATTTTTTTTGGTTCTTTTTTTTCGGAGCTGGGGACCGAACCCAGGGCCTTGCGCTTCCTAGGCAAGCGCTCTACCACTGAGCTAAATCCCCAACCCCTATTTCTTTTTTTCTTTATTAACTTGAGTATTTCTCCCCCCCCCCCCCCTCCTGGGGCTGGGGACTGAACCCAGGGCCTTGAGGTTGCTAGGCAAGCGCTCTACCACTGAGCTAAACCCCCAACCCCAACTTGAGTATTTCTTATTTACATTTCGATTGTTATTCCCTTTCCCGGTTTCAGGGCCAACATCCCCCAACCCCTCCCTAGGCTGAAAATGTTTATCTTGATGAGAATATTTTTCTAATTTATAGAAAATCACAAACATACAGTGGTTTAATTAGCATTAGGTCTTCCTCTGTAAGTCCCTTCACAACTGAAGATAGTCATCATATATATATATGATTTTTCTTTTTTTTTTTCTTTTTTTTTTTTTTTTTGCTTGAGACAGTCTTACTCTGGCCCAGTCTGGCCTTACAACCCATGGCAATCCTCCTGCCTTAGCCTCCCAAGTGCTAGGATTATAGGAGTGAAGGAGCTACCATGTTTGGCCTTCAACCAGATTATAGTGAGGAAAATCCAAATCATTTCAGTACTTTAATAAATTTTATAAAATAGTTTTCACTTAGAAAGCTTTATTTTTGTGTGTGGACATACATGCCGCATGGTATGTATCAGTGGACAACCTGGGAATCAGTTATCTCAAGTATGCTTTTTTAAGATTTATTTTTATATATGAGTACACTGTAGCTGTCTTCAGACACACCAGAAGAAGGCATCAGATCTCATTACAGATGGTTATGAGCCACCATGTGGTTGCTGGGATTTGAACTCAGGACCTCTGGAAGAGTAGTCTGAGCATCTTTCCAGCCCTCAAGTATGTTCTTTTTATTGAAAAGTATTTACTTATTCTATGTGTTGTACTGGGCCATTGCAAATAAATTAGTTACTTATTTAGTGTTTGGTTGGAGGCTTTTAAAGATTAATTGTATATTGTCTGTCTGCAAGCGCATATGTGCAGCATATGTATGCCTGATGCTCATGGAGGTTAGAAGAGGGCATCAGATGCTATTGAACTGGAGTTAGAATTGTGAGCCAGGTCTTCTACAAGAGCAGTAAGTGCTCTAAACCACCGATCCATCTTTCCAGCTCCAGTTCTCGGCTTTTTGGCCTTGATATTGCTTAGCCAGGAATTAAAGTAAAATTGGTTGATAATCATTGAACATGAGACAGGTAAGCATTGAGCTGGAACAAAACAGGATTAAATGGAGTAGAATTTACTGAAACAATTATTTTGACTTATGGAAGACGGTAGAACATTTTTCTTTTAAAAACTGAATTTTAATGAGAAGGCTAGCCTTGTCAGTTCTGAAGCTGCTTAGAGCAGAAACTACATAATTTACATAGTACTAAAATTTTTTTTCCTGTGAGAAATTGTATGGTATCCTGTGGCCTGGAGATATAGCTCAGTTGGTAGAGTGCTTGCCTAAGATACATGAAATTCTGGGTTCCATTTCTAGCACTATGTAAACTTGGTATGATAGTGGTACTCCTCCTATAATTTCATCGCTCAGGATAAGAAGATCAAGGTCTACTCATAGGGAGTGTCTTAGGTTTTTATTGCTGTGAAGAGACACTATGACCAAGGTAACTCTTATAAAAGCATACCTTTAATTGGTGCTGGCTGACAGTTTCAGAGGTTCAGTCCATTATCATGGTGGGAAGCATGGCAGCATGCAGGCAGACCTGGTGCTGGAGAAACCAAGAGTTTTACATTTTGATCCGAAGGCAGCCAGAATCAGAGACTCTCTCACAGGCAGCCAGGAGGAGGCTCTTTTCCACACTGGGCAGAACTTGAGCATAGGTGGAGCCCTCAAAGCCCACTCCACAGTGACACTTTTTCCAGCAAGGCCACACCTCCAAATAGTGCCACTCCCCATGGGCCAACCATTCAAAATCTGTGGAGGTCAAACCTATTCAAATCACCATAGGGAGTTTGAGGAGGCTCTGGGCTACTCAGCTTTTAAAAAGGAAAAAAAAAAAAAGCGCAGGCGCAAATGTTCGCCGGGAGCCAAGATGTCATTTTCCAAGTATAAGCCTGCAACCCTGGCCACTCTCCCCAGTACCCTCGACCCTGCCGAGTATGACGTGTCTCTGGAGACCCGAAAGGCGCAGGTCGAGCGCATGAGCATAAGGGCCCGGCTTAAACGGGAGTATCTGCTTCAGTACAACGACCCCAAATGCCAAACGCACATCGAGGATCCTGCCTTGATTCGTTGGACCTATGCAAGATCAGCAAATGTTTATCCTAATTTCAGACCCACTCCCAAGAACTCACTTTTAGGAGTGGTGGCAGGTTTAGGGCCTCTCATCTTCTGGTATTATGTTATCAAAACAGACAGAGACAAAAAGGAAAGACTTATCCAGGAAGGAAAACTGGACAGAAAATTTAGCATCTCCTACTAAGTTCAGCAAGGATGCCTCTGTTCTTGCATCAATAAATCTATTAATCAAAAAAAAAAGGAAAAAAAATCAAAAAGGTTTGCTAGACCAAGTAATTTGAGAACAAAAGGAGAGAAATATATGTTAACTCCTGGGCTATTGCTATGGGTTAAAACAGCTGCACTTTTGAAGCTCTTTCCATGTGACAATATATAAATTTGTAATGCTTCAGTTGGAAGCATTTTCAACCTTAAATGTATTTCTCTCATCGTATATGAGACTACACTTTCGTATTATGAAAATGGCAGAACCAGCCAACTATTAGGTACATTAATAGAAAACTTTTTTAAAAATAATATTGAAATTTTTTGCTTTCCTCTTAATACTTGGTTGTGTTTGGTTAAGAAATAAATTTTGAACTTGAAAGCGGCCATCTCTTTGAGAGAAATTATTCTAATGATGTTAGGTGAATATCTGTAGGGCATGAATACTGTATACATGAGTAAATTATAAACAACTTCTCTCTAAAAAAGTTGGCCGTTTTATGAAGCCAGACTGAATGTTTTTGTTATAATCTTATAGTCCAGGCTGACCTAGAACTCCACAGGTGACAGAAGTTGACCGTGAATTCCTGATCCTCCTGTCTCCACACTCTGAGTGCTGGGATTACAGGAATAAACCACTAGGATACCTGAATCAAATTCCTGCAGTGTTTGATGTTTCTTTCAGTAATGGAGTTTGAATCCAAGACCTCATGTATTCTGTGCAAGTCCTACATCAGTCGAGCTATATTCCCCTCTTCTGGGAAAGGTATTTTTAATAGTATATTAATAGGTTGTATCTTGAACCAAATAACACTTAGGTCTTTTTTGAAGTGATAGGTAGGCTTACTGTCTCTATTTTAAGTGTCTTGCAACACTTTTGTCATTTTATCTGGAAAATGTGCCAGCATTTACAAGGTCCTCGTGTTTACAGAATAGTCTGCTCAGTTTGCCTACAGCGGTTGTGCTAGGCATTCTGTACTACATTTACTTTTCAGGACGCACGTTTTTAAAAATTTCTGTGGAAAGCTACCTAGCCTTCTTGAATAGTGCCAGCTATTTTCTCTTAAGAGAAATAATATGGTAACTTAGTAGTGATGTCAAGGCAAGCTTGTCGCATGTGTTTGAGGGTAATGGTAGTAGATATGGCTTGCTTTTCATGGTCCTTTGTGCACTGAGGCAAGTGCCATGACTCTGCCTAGAATTTATTTATAGGAACTGCCTTTTTTTGCTATTAAAACCTATTCTGGCCTGGTGTGATGGCACATGGCACAAATCCCAGCATTCCAGAGGTAAAAGAGGGTCATGAGTTCAAGGCCTGTCTAAACTACATAGCAAGATAGATCCCACCACAAAACAATATCTTAAGAAATAGAATCTGTGATAAGATGGAGAATTTCTAAGTAGCCTCCTGTTTGCATGGATAGGAGCTGGCTTATCTTTTGTTGTGGGAAAACAGAGAGTGATAAGGATAGAGGATACAGAGTTGGTATAGATGAACTACTAAGAATGTGCTTCTCTGTGGTGATTGTATTCAGTGATAATTTTCTCATGACTTTCTGGTTCCAGACCAAAGCTTAAAACTCAGTTTCTTTAAATTTCCAAACAAAATAAAACCTACCAATGGCAGTTGCATGTATCTGGGCACATTTTACATACTAATATGTACTTTAACTGCTTTTATGGGATTCCCTGTGATCTAGGGGAGCCCATTCTCTAACTAATAGAACAGATCTTAGCAGGAGGGACTTAGTTTTCAGTTATTTTATATTGCAACATTCAGAGAGAGTTTTGTTCTGTGTCACTTTGGTCCAGAGCAAGTCCCTATGTCTTTTCTTACTGAGATAATATGTTGGCTTCATCTGAGCCACAGTTTTCTTTTCTGAAAATGAGATGTTGCTGCCTTACTTTTAGGAGTGTTATGAGGACCAACCTTAATGTTACGACATGAAAAGGCTCCTAAGCGTAATTATGGTGCAAAGTAAATGCTCAATACGTGCTGTATACTGTTATTATCTGACCTTTAACTCTGCACTTCCTAGACATTCAGTGATCCTCCTATCCGAAGCACTGTCTGAACAGCATATTTACAGACCCCCAAATACCTGGTAGTTAACTTCTGTTTTTATCTCTTTGATTCTGTTTGTACTACAGTTTTGATGTAAGAAATAAAACAGAATAGTAAGGTAATACAAACACTTTATTTTTAATTTTTAACTCTAGTATTGTAGTTATTCAAATAATGACTAATTGTTTATTAAAAGTCTAAATCATGGCTTAAATTGACAAGTGGTTATAAAAATATATTTACTTGGGGGCTGGAGAGTTAGCTCATTGGGTAGGAGAACTGGCTCTTGCAAAGAATCCAGATTAGATTCCTAGTACTTGTGTAGTGATTTAGAACTGTAACTCCAGTTCTAGGAAGTCTGAATCCTCTTCTGGCATCTTAGGGCAGTAGGCACACAAGTGTTATATAGACATACATGAAGAAAGAATACCCAAACACAGAAAATAGGATGTTTTTTAAAAATTATACTCAGAGATATTTACTTTGTATACATAGTTATTCCTTCTCTGCTTGTTTTCCATTGCAGCTTTAATCAGGTGGAGAGGTTTTTTTATTTCTTTGTTGGAAATACAAAGCTTGTCCTAATTGAAGTTTAGTATACATACCTCCATTGATTTAGATCTGTGATCTGTAATGCTATAAAGCTAGAAGCGTGTCTGTGTCATAGTTGCGACATATTAGTCAGTCTTTCCTCACCTACTAGCATCAGTGTTTCCCTCTGATGGCTCATTTTCAAGTGACATGAATACTCTGCCTGGTGGTTGCCGAGCCTGTTCTACCTATAGATTGAAGCTCAATTTAAATTGAGGGCTGTCTACATCCCTATTAAATTGGATTCTTCTAAATTCTATAGAAAATGGTGTTTGACAATAGGTTTATATGTAGCTCAGTGATTGAGTTAGACACAGAAAAAGCAGAGAATAGGTCTACCTCAGAGTGCCTTGCCCAGCTTAGGGAACCAGAGCTATAAAGGTTTAGTTAGTTCTTGACTCACCTTTTGTACTTAAAAGTATTATGTAATTTGATTCATTGACTGGTTGTGTTGTAAGCAACACTGCTTGAAACAAATGACCTATTGGCTAGAGAGTGGCCCATTTGATAAATGGAAAAACTGCTAAATAGTGTGGTAGTACACAGATGCCTGTGACCCCAGAATGCAGTAAGGGAAGACAAGAGGATCATGAGTTCACGGCCACTCTAGGCCACAGAGGTAGCCAATATCCAAAATAAATAAAAATAAGACTGCAACTGATTTTTTTTTAAAGATTTATTTATTATATTTATGAGTACACTATAGTTGTCCTCAGATACACCAGAAGAGGGCATCGGATCCCATTACAGATGGTTGTGAGCTACCATGTGGTTGCTGGGAATTGAACTCAGGACCTCTGGAAGAGCAGTCAGTGTTCTTAACCGCTGAGCCATCTCTCCAGTGATTGCAACTGATTTTAAGGCTTAGAAATTTTACCTTGGTTATCTTGTATTTTAATTGAGAAGCTTTTTATGGCATTAGCTAAATGGATCTGAAGAAACAAGTGTGCTGGAAAACATTAAAAATCCTGAAATGGGGAATGACCACTAGAAGACATTAAACATACTGTAATTCTATAATGAAAGCAGTGTGATACTAAATGGGGTGTTAGTTACATCTGCAATCTCTGCACTCAGGAGATAGAGGCAGGAGGATCACTGCAAGTTTTAGGCTAGCCTAGTCTATATAGCAAGTTCCAGGAGGGCCAGGGCTATGTAGTGAGACCCTGTCTTAAAATATACATTGAAAAACTCTCAATGTATTACTGATGAATGAAGACACACTCTTTTTTTTTTTTTTTTTTTTTTTGTTCTTTTTTTCGGAGCTGGGGACCGAACCCAGGGCCTTGTGCTTCCTAGGCAAGCGCTCTACCACTGAGCTGAATCCCCAACCCCTTGAAGACACACTCTTAATGGTAGGATTAGATAGTAAGCCAGAAATTCAATATTCAAAATTTTAGTATATGATAACAGTAGGGTAGACTTTTTCATAACTGATGCTTGGCAGCTTACTAACCATTTTGAAAATTATAATATTAGATCTATGGTTTTTTTGATCTAGATGGATCAGGGATAGAAATTGAAAAAACAATGAAACCATATAGATTCTAGAATGAACTATGGCAAACTCTTTGATGTGAGATTTTGTAACTTAATGCAAATCCAGAGGTAGCAATGGGCAATGACTCATAGATTTTACTATGTTCAGGGATAGTTTCATTAAGAAAGAAAAAAGATAGGGGTGCCTATTACTTTTGTTCCTGCTTACTAGTGTACTAGAAATTGAGATAGTACAATTAGAAGAATTAGTCGAGCTTCGGGTGGGGACCTTCATGTCTTAGATCTCATTACTTGGAGGCAAAGACAGGTGAATCAGTGTTGGAGGCCTGCCTAGACTGTATAGTGAAACTCTGTCTCAAAAGCCAAGAAGTAGTACACCTTTTCTGTTTTCAGGCAATGTGGTACAGATTGTACAGTATATTCCTTTATCCAGAATGCTTGAGGCCAGAAGTATTTCTTTTTCCCTTCAGATTATGAGGTGTATATGTGTATGTGTAATAATATATCTTAGAGGTGGGGATTCAAGTAAACATGAAATTCTATTGTTTTAGATATATCTTATACACATAGCAGGAAGATAATTTTATTCACCAATTTTTTTTAATATTTGGTTTATTTTGACTAAAGATCTATCAATGGATCAGATTAGAATTTTCTGTTAGTTTGTTTGTTTGTACTGGGAATTGAACGTAGGGGCTTGTGTGTATACCAGGCAGTCATTTTACTACTGAGCCATATTCCCTAACCTTCAGGGTTTTTTGCACTTAATTTGAAACAGGATTTCGGTAATTTGTTGCCCAGACCATCTTAAACTCACTTTGTAGAGGCGGGTCTTGAATTTGAACTCAATCTATCTCCCAAGTAGTTGGGGTAAATTTAGGCTTGAGGCACTAGGCCCAACTGTTATATGAATGGAATATTCTTTTGTTTTTTAAAGATTTATTTATTGTATATGAGCACACTGTAGGTGTCTTCAGACGCACCAGAAGAAGGCATCTGATCCCATTACAGATGGTTGTGAGTCACCATGTGGTTGCTGGGAATTGAACTCAGGACCTCTGGAAGAGCAGTCAGTGCTCCTAACCACTGAGACATCTCTCCAGCCCAGAATGGAATATTCTTATAGTAACATGTTGGTACTTAAAAATGTTTTGAATTTTGAAACACTGCAGATTTTGGATTAGAAAGCTTTAAAGAATTGATGAATCTAACTTAAATGTTAAAATTCTGTTCAGAGACTGGATTTGGTAGCCTGAAATTCTACCAATTGGGAAGTGGAGGCAGAAAGATCAGGAGTTCAAGGCCAGCCTGAGCCACACTAGATTCTGCCTTCCTTCTAAATATTAATTTTTAAACCCTAGTAGCCTTTGCTATATATACAGATAACTAGTTATAGGACATGACTGGGGCAAGGAAACAACAATGTTGGAATTTATAGAATACTAGGACCAAACTCAAAGAGAAACATGTAAAGCTTCTATCACTCCTGAGATATAAAAGTAGACTGGAAAATTGGGAAGATAAACCTTGGCTAAGGGCTTTATTACTGTTAAAAAGCCTGTAATACCAAAAATACTAACAAACTTGTTTCTGTAGAATTAGGTTAACCCTAGAGGTCACAGGGGAAAGAAAGCGTGTAAGAATCACTAATGGAGGGTCTTGTCTTTAGGATAACTGGGATGATGATGATGATGAAAATAAAGAAGAAGCAGAAGTCAAACCAGGTGAGCCAGATGCTTATTCTTTTTTTTCCTGCTCTTCCTTTCTGGCTTCTCAATATTCAGATTATATACCTTTCTATTTGACTGCTGGGTCTCGAGGGCAGAAAAAAGAATAGAGAAAATGGTGTTATTTGAATGATCTACCTTGTCTAAAGGAAGTATGAAGAGAGATATTTGGATCCTTGGGGGTCTGACTTGAAAAGGAAGAGTGCCAGAAATGCCCTCATTTCCAGGATATCAGTACATGACTCTGGGAAGGAAGCTAAGGAAGGTTTGGTTTCTTCCAAGTGTTCAAGCATCATGTTTGGCTTGGTCATAAACTAGAAAGTACTCAATATAGTTGTAAATAAAATTTTTCTTTCAGAAGTAAAAATTTCAGAAAAGAAAAAAATAGCAGAAAAGATAAAAGAGAAAGAACGGCAACAGAAAAAAAGGCAAGAAGAAATTAAAAAGAGGGTAAGTTTTTTCAGTTTCCTTAAAATGCATACAGAATTAATATTGTGTCAGTTGTGGTAAAGTATCTGAACTGGCTGCAAATAATTACCTAGCAACTTGAAGGGCTCTGTAAAGACTAAACAGATATATCATATCCCAGCCGGGTGTTTTGGTGCATGCCTTTAATGCCAGCACTCCGGAGGCAGGGGTAGGTTAATCTCCATGAGTTTGAGGTCAGCCTGGTCTACAAAGCAAGTCCAGGACAGCCAGGGCTATTACACAGAAGAAAAAAAAAACCCGTCTCGATAGATCAAACAAACAGACAAATCCCAGAAGCAGATTGATTGGTGATTTATGCAAAAAACAGAACTTAGAAGCCTTGTGTGAAAATATTTTGTTCCACATTCAGTGAATGTTTTTTGCCTGCGCCTACAGTTTTCTTCTTTCTCTTCATCTTCCTCCTCCTCTTTTGTCTTCCTTTCTTTTTTGCAGTGCTGGGATTGAATTCAGGGTCTTGTTCATATAAATGGGCCCTCCACCACTGATCTGTATCCCCAACCTATCCCCAACCTATCTGTAGCTATTTTTTGTCACAGTTACTGAGCAAAACATAAAAAGTTTGTGTGTCATTTGTGGTTTTATTCTTCGTTATTTGTAGCAGGATCCAGAAATAGTATTAATTATTCTTTTTAAATAGAAGACATTTTCATAATTCAAACATAAAACAATTCCTATAAAACACTCCTAACCCCTTCCTTACTTATTCCTGTCTTGAATGTAAACACTTCAAGATATATTTATATTTCTGTATATATTCTCTCCACCCATCTTTGAGACAGGTTTAGCTGTATAAGTGAGGCTGACCTTGAATTTGATTTCCTCCTGTCTCTTCCCAAGTGCTGAGATTACAGACATGCATCACTAAGTGGCTTTCTTTTCTTGTATGGTTTTTCACTTTGCTTTTATTTACTTTATTGTAGAGATGTTTCCATACATGGAAATAACTTTACTCAATCTGTCTTTCTTTCTTTCTTTTTTGATAGGGTTTCTCTGGCTATCTGACAGGTAGTCCTGGCTGTCCTAGAAGTCACTCTGTAGATCAGGCTAGCCTCAAACTTCTAAGATCCTCCTTCCTGCCTTTGCTTCCTAAGTGCTGTGATTAAAGGCATGCACCAACATTGCCTGGCCTTCTTTGCTTTTTGTTAAAAAAAAAAAAAAAAAACTATAAATATGATAAGAAAATAATCTAGCATGGTGGTGCTGTAATACCAGTACTTTGTAAGCCTGAATTAGAGGACTATAAAACTTAAGACTATCCTAGGTTATACTGTGAGATACAGTCTCATAAAGCAAATGTGATCGTTTTCATACCTGTAGTATTGGCACTTGGAAGGCAGAAGCAGAAGGATTACTAAAATTTGAGTTCTAGTCTGGTCTATGTAGCACTTCTAGACTAGTCAGGACTACATATTAATACAACTAAGAAACATTATCTTTAAGCCTCTGAATAGGGATCTTTTTCATATGATTGCATAAATATAACCTGATATTCTAAAAATCTCTAGATCTAGATTTCAATGTTAATTTGTATGCGTGTATTTAATGTGTTATACAAACACATACAAACATAGAAATGTATACTCCCAGTTATTCCAAGCAATCTTTTAAATTTGCTCTATTGATGCAGAGCTTGTACGTGTATCACATGGTGGTTATTGTGCTGACTTCTTATAGTCTTTTGTTTTCTCCTTTTACTCCTCTTACCACCACCTCCATGCCCTTTCTCTTCCCCTTGTTTTACTGATATATGAAAGAGACTGGACTGCTAGTTGTCTTATAGAGCCTACTCCCTTTTATCTGTATCTGGTTACTTTATAACATAACTCTAAATTGCAACTTATGAGTAAACTTTTGGTGAGATTCACGTTAGACATTTTAACAGTAGACAGTGCGTTCTACTATCTCACATCAGGAGTCATGTTCTTGCCTGCACTGTTTGCTGATTCTGAAGAAGTAACTGGGTTGAGATGAGGACACAGCCTGGTTCCATTATAAACTTACATTTTTCATTACATCAGTTTCTTACCCACCTGTTACATTATTATTGATTATCATTTCTTAGCTATTAAGGATTACAAAATGGAGATATTTCTCATTGACTTGTTTTTTAACAAAATCTCAACCATTTTTATCAGTGAAGATTTGGGAGCTAGATGCTGGGGTGGAAGCCTGCTAGAGGCAGAGAAGTACCCAATTGACCTTCCTCCTCAGCAATATCATAGAAGGAATGTCTCCTTCTCAACTGAATGTCCCTCCCTCTACATCTGTGCATCTCTCTAGCCCTGGCTGTCCTAAAACTTGTTCTGTAGATCAGGCTGGCTTTGAACTTCCACAGATCTGCCTGCCTCTGCCTCCCAAGTGCTGGGACTAAAGTCATGTACAATCACCTGACTTGGAAACTAAAAGAAAAAACAGAAAAGAACACAAAACTTAAGCTTGTGACAAATGCTCAGAGTCAGGCAGTAGTAAGTTCAAGGACAGCCAGGGTTACACAAAGAAACTGTCTTCACAAAAAAAAAAAAAAAAAAAAAAGACATGGGCTGGAGAGATGGCTAAGTGGTTAAGAGCACTGTCTGCTCTTCCAGAAGTCCTGAGTTCAAATCCCAGCAACCACATGGTGGTTCACAATCATCTGTAATGAGATCCGATGCCCTCTTCTGGTGTGTCTGAAGACAGCTGCAGTGTACTTACATATAATAAATAAATCTTTAAAAAAAAAAAGACATGATCAAAACATTGAAGCAGAAAAGTCAATAAGTTCCACATTAGCCTGTGCTCCATATTACAACCCTGTCTTAAAAATAGAAAACCTTAAGCTGAAAATAGACTAAAACAAACTAGCCAGGTGTGGTAGCATAGGCCTGGAATCCTAATACTAGTAGTTAAGAGACAAAGGATCAAGAGTTGTAGGTCATCCTCAGCTACACAGCAAGTTTGAACTACAAGAGAGCCTGTCTCAAGAAAAAAAAAAAACCAATTAATGAAACAGACAAAATTAAGCAAATAAAAAAGCAAAATAAAATATGAACTATAGATAAAATAACAAGAAATAATGAAATAAATCCTTCCTGGGTTCAACTCTCACCCTTGTTAGATGTTACTTCCTGTTACCTTGCTCACCTCTTTATGTCTCCATAATTTGGGGTTAGTGGTGACTAAGACTAGGTTTTTCTGTGTGGTTGTACCCCTGGCTATCCTGGAACTCATCTATAGACCAGACTGGTCACAGATCCACCTACCTCCTGGTGCTGGGATTAAAGGTGTACACCACTCCCACCCAGCTTCTGTGTTTTAGCTGTACAACTGAAATAAGACCTAAAGTGTTTAAATGAGTGGTAAAATCCAGTAACCACCTCGTGTGTGCTTGCTTCTTTATATAGGTGCCGACATAAAATTCATACAGTATGAATTGTTTCCACCATAAGCTTGGCATTTGTAAGTGAAATTTCTGTTTCTTTCTAGTTAGAAGAACCTGAAGAATCTAAAGTGCTAACACCCGAAGAGCAATTAGCAGATAAACTCCGGCTAAAGAAATTACAGGAAGAGTCAGACCTTGAATTAGCAAAAGAAACTTTTGGTAAGATGATGGGTGTAGTGTTGAGCTATCCAGATGAAAAATTCTGCCCATCTTACTACCCATAAAAGATCAAAAACCATGTTTTTAAAGGACACATGTATACTAATTGAAGTTTTAAGAAAACATCTTTAAGTTCTTGTTTATATTTTTGAGATTGACAAGGTACAGAAAAGTTATCAGATTTTGGGTAATTGCTTAGTGTATCGTAAAGGTTATTGAATTTAAGACATCTTTGTAACACATGGGACATTGAGACAGGAGGGTCAGAAGTGGAAGCCAGCTAAGTCTATACCAAGGCTGTGCCTCCCAACCTAGTAGATTCAGTAAAATACACTTTTCCTAAAATTTATGAGCTGGATAGATTCTGTAGTCTGTAGCTTGGAAATTAAATGCCAAACTGTCTTTGGGGTCATCCTGCTGTGGCATTTCACAGCTATAATCAGTGAACAAGATAAATGCGTGCATTCTTAGTGTCATAGTTCTATTACTGTGATAAAACATCACACCAAAGCCACTTAGGAAGGAAAGAGTTATTTTTATCTTATAGCTTATTGCCCATCATCCAGAGAAGTCAGGGCAGGAAGTGAAACAGAAGCCATGGAGGATTGCTGCTTACTAGCTTGCTCCTCTTGGCCTGCTCATTCCACTTTCTTACAGTACCCAGGACTCAGGGGTGTCACTGCCTGCAGTGAGCTGTGCTGTCTCACATAAATCAAAAATCAAGAAAATGCACCACAGGCCAATCTGGTAAGGGCATTTTCTCAACTGAAGTTCCCTGTTGTCAGAGGACTCCGTAGTTTATCTAGTTGACTTAAAACTGCCAGCACAACTGAGGAAGAGAAATCAAGACCCTACTTTTTAGTTGTCTAATTTGTCATTACCAGGTATGAAAAAAAAATTCTGACTCCCTAATCCCTTCTCTACAATGCAAGAGGCTTGCTTGCTGTAATTGTTTCCTCCTTTAGAAAGTAGGACCATATTCCTCAGGTGTGACTGTGGGTGTCCTGTATTCATGACAGCCATATTTATATGCTCAGTGCAGAAAACCTCATATGAGATACCAGATTAAGAAGTAAAAAGTGCACTAGCACAGTAATTGTTTGGTTAATAGGAATTAACTGTCAATTCTTATACTGCACTGCTGAGTCTGTGGTATTGTTAGATCATTTGAGGCTAGATTAAGTTTTCGCTCGCTCAGATTTTTTGTTTTTTTTTTTTCTTTTTTCTTTTTTTCGGAGCTGGGGACCGAACCCAGGGCCTTGCGCTTGCTAGGCAAGCGCTCTACCACTGAGCTGAATCCCCAACCCCATTCGCTCAGATTTTAACACTGAGAGAAAACTGCTTTTGGAGTTAGCTAATTATTTTTATAGTATCCATCCTTTTTTTTAAAAATAAGATTTATTTATTTTATATATGAATATACTGTAGCTGTCTTCAGACACACCAGAAGAGGGCATAAGATCTCATTACAGATGGTTGTGAGCCACCATGTGGTTTCTGGGGATTGAACTCAGGACCTCTGGAAGAGCAGTCAGTGCTCTTAACCATTGAGCCATCTCTCCAGCCCTCCATATCTGTCTTTTTTATTTTTTCCCATCCCAAAAGTTGTTTGTGCTTGTGTACCCTAGATGCCTATGGACATCTTGTAGACTTGGTTCTCTCCTGCCATGTGGGTTCAGGTGCTTGAACTTTAGGTGGTCACACTTAGTGGCAGTGAACCACTGAGCTATCTTCCACCCAGTTCGTTCTGTTTTTCTTGATCTTTGAGAGCGTTGTTTTTGGAAAGTTAGTGAATTCTGTGGGTCCTTTTTTTTTTTTTTTTTTTTTAAAAAAAAAAAACAAAACTATGGCTTGTTTTTGAGATAGGATCTCTGTGTAGCCTAAGTCAGTCTGGATTCCCTGTGTAGACCTGAATGACCTTGAACCCACAGAGGCGCTTGTTTCTGCTTCCTGAATACTACCATGCTCAGCTGTTTTACTGTTTTTCAACTATGTCTTTAAAATATATAAGGTCTTTTATTATTTTTTTTAACAAAGGAATCTGTTAATTGAAACAAAACAAGTCTCATGACATAGAATTATGTTTTTAACTTTTAATGCAGGAGATTGAATTCAGGGCTTCATACATGTTAGGCAGGCACTACCTGTGCTACATTCCCAGACCATATGATTTTTTTTAATTTATTTGTTGGTTGTTAGTGTCGTCAGTCTGTCTCAGTTTCTCTCTGTCTCTGCCAGGCCTTGAACTCTGTTTTGAATTTAAAAGATTTAGAAGGCTCTTCCTGAATTCTGTCTGAGAACTCTAATAGGCCCAGGTTAAAAAGATTCAGAGGGCTGGAGTGGTGGCTCAGAGGGTAATAATAAACCTGATGACAACATGAGTTTGATCCCTAGGACTCTTACTGGTGGAAGGAAAGTTATACTCTTACTTTCACACGCAGTTCAAGTACACATGCACACGCACATGCACACGCACCATACCACATTATGGTGCACACTATGGCAATTCAACTTGCTTTACGAACTTTAAAATGTTTGTGTTATGGGGTCTAAGAACATATGTGGAGGTCAGAGGACAGTTTTATGGAGTCTGTTCTCTCCCCATCTTTACATGAGCTCCAGATAAGCTCTTATAACCCACTGAGCCATTTCACTAGCCTCTCACTGATGAATTTAAAATGTTTGCTTTTTTTCCTAACGTTTCAGAACTTCTCTCTCTTACAGGTGTTAATAATACAGTTTATGGAATAGATGCTATGAACCCATCTTCAAGAGATGACTTCACAGAGTTTGGAAAGTTACTAAAAGATAAAATTACACAATATGAAAAATCACTATATTATGCCAGTTTTTTGGAAGCCTTAGTTCGAGATGTCTGTATTTCATGTAAGTGATTCTGATTCTAGCCCTTTTTTGATAAGTCTGTATTATGGTTGGGTGTGATGGCTATATCTGTAATCCTAGTACTTGAGAAGCACAGGCAGATCTCTGTGAGTTCCAGGACATCCAGGGCTACACAGAGAAACCCTGTCTTGAAAAACTAAGGGGGTAAGAGACTGTATTATGAACACTATACTTTGAAAAATAGTTTTTTAAAAGTGCTTTAATGCTATGTAATAGAGAGTTGAGATTTCCTTTTTAGCAAATATTTTTGGAATGTTCTCCAATGCATGGTGGCAGGCTGCTTTCATTGTTTTGTAGTAGCTTCCCAAAAGATAGTTGGTTTATGCCAAAGCAGGTCACCCCTTTATCCAGTCATCTCCTAAAGAAGCCACAAAGTATCTTTAGAAGGAATAGACTAGCAGCTTCTAGGGGTTTTGAGCTCAGTAAGACCCTCAAGAACTGCCGACTTTACAAATGTAAGCCTAAGGTGCTGTCCAAGTTGCCCAACAGAGCTGGCACGTATGTGCTGACATGCCTCATCAAGGATATCTGGGGGTAGGACTGGCTGAAGATTGAGAAAGGGTCATTGTGAATTAGTAGTTGATTTTCTTTGAGGAACGATCACTAAGCAGGGGATTCTCAAATGTGATTGATTTACCCACAGGTTATATGTAGTGTGTTTCACACTTGGGGGTTGGGGCTCTTTCTAAGCAAACACTAACATTTTCTGTGTCTAAGCACTGATTTTTTGATTTTTTTTTTTTCCAGTTAAGTACAGGGCAGATTGTCCACTAAATGTATTACAGTTCTTAGGGTAGAAGGCTTGTCATATGTGTTACTAGCTAATGTGAGGATATGTTACAGGAAGGAGGCCATGGTTCTTCTCCCCTTTTAGGCTGAGGAGAGGAGGTAAGAAGCAGTGGGAATACTAAAGAGTCCATGTTACAGTTCTTATAGCCATTAAGTTCATCATTGGGATTTTATGAGCTCACTGAGCCTAGCCATAGACTGAACAGTTATTTATGAAGGAGAGTTACCCGACTTTATTGACATACAAATTAATTTTTATACATTAAAAGGATGCCTATTTTGATTTTATTTTTCAAAATGCTGAAAAATTGAAGTTTAGTAGTATGTCTCTTTCCCTCTTTTAAAGTGGAAATTGATGACTTGAAAAAGATTACCAACTCATTGACTGTGCTCTGCAGTGAAAAACAGAAGCAGGAAAAGGTAAGTATTTGTATTAGAGAGCCTGTTGAAGCTGGGTTAGAAGAGAGCAGCCCCATGGCCGCCTGATGCTTCCATTCAGACATATGTGTGTTCTTTTCTGAGAAAATCAAGATTGCTGTAGGTTATACCTTTTAGAGAGGCTTTGACCTCTTTAAATGTTTGCTATGACAGATGAAACACCCACAATAAGTAAAGATTCATGACTTTAACTCTTCATTTTTAGCAAAGCAAAGCCAAAAAGAAGAAGAAAGGTGTGGTACCTGGAGGGGGATTAAAGGCCACCATGAAAGACGATCTGGCAGACTATGGTGGATATGATGGAGGATATGTACAAGACTATGAAGACTTCATGTGACATTTTATCTTCTGGTGTCTCCTTTCTGTTGCCCACAATCCCTTCAACATGTAGCACAACCTCCTTTCCTTTCAGTTCTGCCAAATGCTACAATCAGAAGTGCAGTATCTTTGTGCTGGTTATTTAACCCCTTGACACTCAGGTGCTAATGTGCAAATGAGGGAACTTGGATCTTGTTGCCAAGGGGTTAAAATTGGGAACCTCAGTTGCTACTAAATCATAGTTTAAAAACAAAACAAACCTAATAATGTTGTCATTGTTGCTATCCGATTCCATAGCAGCAGTCACTAAATTGGAAACAAAGGTTGCAACATGACAAAAAAAAAAGTGTAGTATTTACCAGCACCATTCAGTAATACAGCCTTAACCATACCTCCTTGAACTACTTCATAACTTGTCAAGAAAAGCAGTTTGCAGCAAGGGCATGTGGGATGCACCTAGTATTAAAATTGCTTTGTCTTAAAATTGAGGTGAGGATATTAAAAACTTGTTGTGAAGAAGAATGTTTATCTCAGAGTGAAGATACTGTGGCTGAAAAGTACTAGTTTGATACTTAAGATTTTAATGACCAAAACCCTCCGACTTTGAAGCTGAAGAAGGTAAACTTCTCCATTATTACAGTGCAAGTGTGGACTCACCAGTGCATTGACTGTCTAGTTACTTATCAGCCTGTTTCTTTTGATGGAGGACTTCAAATGGGGGAGGGAACTCTGTTTCTGTTTGCCTGATTCAAGTGTCTGAGAAACAAATCTTGTTCTTCTAGGCTGCAATGGAAAAACTTTTAACAGGGTTTTGGCATTTCCTTTTCTTTATAAAACATGCTCAGCAAACTGCACCAGTTAACTACAGTTTGGTAAATTGTTATGTTAACAATTATGACATCTGCAATGTTTTATAAAGCAACTAATTTAATAAAATCACTATTGTGAGGACTTAAATTTTGTGTTATATCCCAAGAGATAGTTAAGAGTACAGAATGCCACTCTTGGGTGGAGGTCTTTGTACTCACTAAAGCTAATCAATGCTTGATGTAGTCACAGCTTTGAAGCAAGAGTGTTTGGGCTTTCAATAGTTGTAGAGCAACAGAGGCTGCCTTCCTACTCTTGTTTATTTGGGAAATTATTTTGTTGTTTAGATGCTAAGACCCAATTAAGTACCTAGGACTATTTATTAGTAGTGATGGAGCCTGTTGCTTAGGTTATTGTTATACGAATAAATTGAATTACATCTTAAATAACTTACCCAAACTTGTGCTCCAGCCCCCAGTTATCAGAATCAGAACAAAAATGTTTCTAATTTCTCTTCCATAGGTCATAGTAACCTCAAAGCTCTGTAGACTACTGAGTGGAAAACAGGACCATCTAAGTGACAGTGAGTTAACAGAAGGGAGAGTACATAGCAATAACTCCAGTGAATGCTGTTGAAGGCAGACAAGGGCTACGATTTCCTCAGCAGTGATAATGACACTGAGTTAAAATCTATTTTATTACAGAAAGATCAGTTTCTAACTCATGAAAATGTATCACCCGTTCCTTAACTGTGTAAATAAGATTAAATTGCTTTGAAACTGGAACCTGCAGGCACAGGTGTTCTTTAAGCACTATTGTTTCTCTATGTAGAAGCCATTCTAACAAGACACTTTTGATCTCAATACTAATCTCTCCATTTCCTACAGACACAAACGACTGGTGCAGTGTGGTATATTTCTGGGCTTTTCAACTCAAGTGGGGATAAAGGTATCCAAGTACTTTATTGTGATGGAACACCCCTTAGAGCCGTATAGGTACGAACAGTCAAGCACCTTTCAGACCTTCTAACCCGCGAGCATATCTTTAAGACAGCATCCTGTTTGAGGATCCTTCAGAAGCATATTTACAATTTCAAAAAACTTGTGTTCATATGCCAACTTGTAATACAGGTAGATGTCTTCACAATATGAAAGTAACTTCTTCAGGTTTTCTGTGACCCTGTCAGTAGGCTGGTGTTGTTTATATCTACACAAAAAATGTATAAAGTACAAGTTAAATACTGTATTGTCATTGAAGGGGATCAGCTCTACCACCACTATCTTCAAAGGTTGGAATTGTGTAGCTTAGGAAATTGTCAAACTACTATTGGATCTTGAATTAATTTTATTAAAGATAAATATGTGAGTACCCATCTTAATTAAATTTAGTACTATAGTAAAAGGCACTTTTGCTAGGGTTTCTGGCTCATAATATTTTCCTTTTTAAAAAAGAAACAAAAAAAACCATCTCTTTATGTAGCCCTGACTGTCCTGGGACACACTAGGGCTTCTGAGGCAAGTGCTGGGATTACAGTCAACTTTAAATACTTACTTTTTGGAAATGTCTTCAAATATATTGGGTTTTAGTAACTTCTGCTGCTTAAATTCTTCCAAGTAACTAAAGTCTCCTTTAAGAATCACTTGTTGGTAGAGTACTTCAGCCCAATCAGGAACAAAGTCATAGGCCTCAGCTACAATAGAAGCCTTTAAAGGATGAGAGGTGCCATTAGAGCCCATGCTGTGGAAGACTGAAGGCAAAGTCTAGGAGACAGTCCTGCACACAGTGAATTATGGCCACAGTGCTAGAGACTGCCTCAAGTTGTTTAAAGTCATGTTGATTGGCATTTCCCTCCCATAAAACTCCTGCAGTAACTTGATTTTAGTCTTCCTTACAATGACCTGCTGAGATGTGAGGAGCAGGGAGAAGCTGATGCTGAGACATTAGTACCTTTTATTTTATTTTTTTCGAGATGGGGTTTGCTTGTCTAGCTAGAACTTAGGTTATGGACCAGACTGGCTTTGAACTCTCACAGAGCTCTGCCTGCCTCTGCCTCCATAGTACTGGGACTAAAGAAGTGTGCCACTATGCCTGGCCAGTCCCTTTATTATTTTAAAGGGCTAGAACCTATCTCTAGGAAGACTTGATTCTCAGTGTGAACCTGCATGCACAATTCCATGACACAGCCATGGATGATAAGCAAAGGATGTTTGACCCATAACTGTCAAACATCAAGATTCTCCAACCTTTGCCCAAGTCATGTGCTAGAGATGTACATCAAATAGTGCTAGGAATGCCTTCAATGGTGGAGCACTTGCCTGGCATTTGTGAAGAGCTCAGTTTGATCTGAATCACTAAAAACACTTACACATCCATCTCACATTGCCTCTTCGTGTTACTAATAGCTAAATTGGGAGAAATAGTGCCCTGATTCTCTCCCTACCCCTGAAATGTCAGTCACTCAACCCCTGAGGCTAAGAGTGAAACACCACAGGATGATGCTGGCAATACTGGCCAGAGTGTTCTTACCTGGTAGAACCGAGGTAGGGTCATGATACAGTCCATTAGCTTCTGATGGCCCAAGTTGATGAGCATTGTGTTCTGGCCACTGTTGAGAAAGTGAATCTGTAGTGTTATCAACTTGGTGAGCCGGTTACAATGCAGGGCCTGCCGCACACAGGAGTCCTGAGGGACAGGTGGAGGAAAGACAAGAAGGGAGAACTTTATTGTCACTCCCCCTTCTGTTCTCTGACCTTTGCTTGATTCATTACACATTCCCTCTTACTTGAAAAAGCCCAAGCCAAAGTAATTCCCAATACTGCCAGTGCTAAGGCTGGAGGCCAGACCAGAATAACACTGGTTACCTTTGCGTAACTCTCTGCTGCGTCCAGCATCAAAGTCAGGGCTTTAAGCAGGAGCTGTTTTAGTTGGGCTCCATCCTTGAGACTTTCCTCTGTAGAATAAAGGACAGGTGCTACAAAGCTTAGTGACTCCGGCCCCCTCAGTGATGGCAGGCTAGATGGGACAAACATTCGAGGTATATTCACAAGCAGGTGTGTTACACTTAGGTGAAGGCTGGTGAGAAATGTATGCCCTTATAGAACGTAACTAGGGTTTGATGGATGACTCCTTAGCGTTTTCAGTCCTAGGGTCCAAATGCTTCTATGAACTGCCATTTTTTGCAACTCTTACTCCTAAGACCTTACCCCAGGGCTGAGATTCGATCAGCTTCAGTTGGATGCAGGCTGCGGCCTCGTGGTTCTCTCCTATCTCCCGACACATGCTGAAGCACAGGGCGATCATATTGTGCTTTTCACTGTCTCCAGGGTGGCAGCGTTTGATGTAGTCTAGTAGGGCTGTTTTCAGGGTGCCGGTCTGCCCAGGAGAAAAAGCATATCCATGTTCTCAACCAGGGACCACAGGGGAGGATGAACTGAGTCCATTGGTTTTATAAACTGCTTAAAATACCCAACAAAAGGTAAATGAATAAAATGAAAATGACAACAAAATCTTAAGCTGTCATGGAAACAGGAACAGGTGTCCTTGTTGTTGGGAACATAAACAGTTCCCTGACCAACAAGGTGAGCCTCTTAAGAGCACACATCTAGGGGTTGGGGATTTAGCTCAGTGGTAGAGCTCGAAAGGCCCTGGGTTCGGTCCTCAGCTCTGAAAAAAAGGAAAAACAAAACAAAACAAAACACACATCTACCTACAAGTCTGTTTGCTAGGACTCTGTCCTAGAGAAGCTGAATGTAACAGACTTAATATTAATTAAAGCAACCTGGATGCCCCAAATAAAGGCAAAGAACATCTTGTAGCCATTAACTAACTATGTCCCTCTCTCCCTCCCCCCACCCCCCAACTGAACCCAGGGCTAAACACATGCCACACAGGATTACCTTGACTTGGGAAATAGCCACAGTAGACATTGTATAAAAGGAGAACCTCAATTATCTCTTATTTTCAAAACATGTAATTTTGCTAAAAGGTGTATTTTGGGGTACATGTGCAAAGAAAGGTAATATGGCTATCTCTGGATGGTAAACACTGAGGACTTCTGTATTGATTTCTAAGTGTCTTATATGGAGTATGTATTACTTTTGTAATCAGGAAAAAGCCATTAAAATAATTCTAAGTGTGAAAGTGCCTCAAAACAATTAAAATTTGAGGGATCCTTAAGATTGGCCTTCTGCCAGGTCTTGCCTGTGCTATCAGCAGGATTATCCTGAAAGGCCTAACAGATTTTTTAAAATTACTTTTTGACAGGAGAAATGAACTCATGCCCCTCCCACCCATGCTTTAGAAACAAAGACTGAGTGATACGCCTCCGGTCACAGCACAGACTGGGAATAGAGAAGCTCCAGAGCCTGAAGCCAGGCCTGTGGCTAAGGCTGCTTCCTAGTCACCAGCAGCATGCATTTGCTTCCTACCTTGAGGTGTGCGTGTGTTGGGGGGGGGGGGCTAAAGTTTTTTCATATATATACATATATATATATTTTTTAATTTATTTAGTGTATGTGAGTACACTGTAGCTGTCTTCAGACACACCAGAAGAGGGCATCAGATCCCATTACAGATGGTTGTGAGCCACCATGTGGTTGCTGGGAATTGAACTCAGGACCTCTGGAAGAGCGGTCAGTGCTCTTAACCACTGCGCCATCTCTCCAGCCCCATATAATATATTTTAATCCTATTCCTTTTCCTCCTTAACTCCTAGAACTTCCCTACCCTCCTACTTTCAGCATGTCTCCCAAGGAGGTATGTCCTCCTCAGAAGAGGCATTTTTTAAACAGATTAGGGGTAAAAGGCTGAGGTGAAGAAGGACAAATATTTTCCTCATTTTTTAGCATAAATATCATGACTTAGTCTGAACTCTCACTTAAGTCACTGGTGATAATTTGCACCCAGGGGAAGCGTCTGATATCCCTGAAGATCCTAGAGCCCACACAGATTTATCCTTAAAGCAGGTGAGACTCGCAGACCCTGGAGCTCACTACTGAACACCTACTGGATCTAGCTTCTTCCTCATCAGAACTTCAAAATAATGCTTTTGATGCAGCAAGTCGAATATGTACGTCATCTCATTGTACCGTCCAATGCCAGTGAGGAGGCGTACCTGAGGGAAAGAGCATTTGAGGTGTTGACGTTAAACCACTACCTTCACTAAATATCCCAGAGGGACATGTTAGTGGCAGGCTGCCATGCTTCATCCCTTCCCACTCACCCAACTGGGGCTTCCCTGGATGATTTGGAATGATGCTTTGGGATGTTATTGGCTGTCACTCTTTCTCTGATGTCTTCAACGGGCTTCCTGCCTACTGCTATGATGCCTTTCTGGGTGCTGCCCACTCTCATCATTCCTCATTGCAGTGGGCTACATTTTACTTACTAGGGTCAGCATTTGGGGAGACATAGGAGCTTGAGCCCTTCATTTACAGGTCATGCCTGAACCTTGTTAAGGGGAGAAAGGGTTCTTTCCCTAGAAAGTTGACGTCCCTTTGTACCAAGAAGGTAAATGACAGGAACATCTTGCTTTTTGCTCTTTTGAGACACTGATTTTAACAAATCAACCAGGAAGAGAGGCCTGGGCTCCCTGGCCAGTAATCCAGTAGATAAGGGATCCAGAGACCCTATCAGCTGGGGGGCCTTGTCTGTTTCTTTTCAAAGCTGCCTCAGGATGATGGTAGGTTTAAGGGGACTACTCACCACCAATCCATACTCCTCATTGGGAGCCAAGTGGTTATCTGTAAGCATCCGGGCAGCCTGTAGGACTCTGATGATGCCCTCCATGTAACACGCACAGGTAAAGCAGTGATGGGCCAGGATCAGGAGCTCTGTGGCTGTGGTAGGACATGAGTAAGACGGACTTGTACCTACCGTGGACCTGCTTGGCAGGGAGGTGAGAGCGCTCATCGTAAACAAATAGCAAAAACAGTCTGACGTTACTACAACAGCACAAGAGTTTTAATTATAAGGACTTACTGCATGACAGCTCCCCATGGGGGACAGATGGAATCTTGTCCAACAACTTCATGCCTACCAATGTACGGTCTTGACACAAAGCAGTTAGCTGAAGAAATGTCTGGCTTTCCTCTGCTAGGTTGAAAGGCTGCTTTTCTCCTGCATGGAAAGATGTGGAAACAGGCACTGAGTCTACCATGAGAGAACTGCAGAAGGCCCACTCTGCCCAGGCCTGGCAGCAGGAGGCAATCCTATACTCTTTCTAGCTGGCTTTATGGGACAGGGGCATTACTTCAGAGGCAGAACTGTTATAACCATGATCAATATAGAACAATATTGATTGTAAAGGATTTTTTAATAATATGCAGTCTTGAAAGGGCAACCATGCAGGTAGTGTATGACTGTAACATTCAAATCTTTCACAGTGAGGACTAAGAATGCTGTCTGAGGTTGGTGAGGTCTGAAGAGCTGGGCACCTGCTCCCTCTGATGGGGTCAGTAGCTCTCGTGTCACCTCTTCAGCCACAAGTTCAGCCACAGTGTCTGGTTCAAGGCCCTGGGTGTTGATGAAGACCTGGGCTTGTCTGCATCGGTCAGGCCGCTGAGAAGCCAAGATTGCTCGGAGCATGGCTTCACTGTCCCTGGTAGCAACATCTCCATAGGAACAGCCCAACTCCTAAGAGGAAGAAAACAGGAGCAGAGTCATATTTAGAAACAAAAAGTGGGAAATGTATGGACAGGCCACTACTGCCTGATTTTAGCAATCCCAGTACCTCAGAAGTGCCTTCTAGTCCTGTTTTTCACCAAGTCAGGTTAGTCACCTGTGGAACACTGATCTTTTCAATTATACAGAGGAGAGGAATAGAATGAAATGCTTATCCTGGAGCTGAAGCTAAGCTTCCAGACACCACAGTCTTCTTTGAGACCTTGGCCCTGTTTCCCTCACATTCTTGCACTTTCTGTTTCTCAGCATAGGGCCACACACAAAGCCTGTCTGCTGTGGATATTTTTGGAGTAAGATGATGAAAGAGGAGACAAGGTCTCGCTACACAGCCCAGGCTGGCCTCAAACTCCTGTCTCAGTGTCACAAGTGCTGGGATTGAAGGACTAATCCAACCACACCTGCTGTCTTGTCTTTGTGTGCATCACGTTATGTGTAATGTTCACTCAAGTTATAAAGTAAAATTGTAGGCATGAAGTCTAGAAGGAAGTCATGTTCAATCCATTATAGAGAAGAGCCAGGAACCCATAGAAGTGATCTTGCCCTACCTTTCTGGGCAGACTGCACTGGAGTGGCATTTTCCCCCAACGTCCCTCCTCCCTCAGACAGTACTTCTTTGGGGATCCCCTCTGGCATATACCTTGGCAAGTTCATACAGACAGAGGACCTGCCGACAGTAATCCTTCCCATGGAGGCACCTGCTTATGAGAGTTTGGAGACTCCTGGCCACTTCATCAGTAGGTGGTACCATCGCAAATGACAGACTGTCCAAACTCGAAGCTGAAAGCAAACACATGTCTGAAGGGAGTTCTAGGGTGGCCTCTCCCCATGACTTCATCACTTTGAAAAGCTCCCTTTACTGAATTCCCATGATGCATCTGGTCCTAAGGCCACTTCTGACAGAGTCTCACTTAAAACTTTCATCACCACCCTTAAGGAAACCCATCATCTCAGGCTTGAAGCTTTCTGCATGCCATAGAGATTAGTACCAAGATGTCTCGCTCAGTGCAGAGTGCTTGCCTAGCATTTCTAAAAGGCCTTAGGTTCAGCACCAGCACTGTAGAAATCCCAAGTAAAGCCTTAGTCTGAAATGAGAGAAATGTTTCTTTACTTTTGGTAAAAGGTCTACCAGGAAAAATGTAGAATGTGTAACACTTTGTTCTTCTCTTTTTGTCTCTGAGCATCTCATTCTTAGCCCTAGTGGGCCTGGAACTCATTTTGTAGCCCAGGCTGGCTTAAAGTTCAACATGATTTTCCTGCTTCAGCTTCTCAAGTACTTGTGAGCCACCATCCCAGACCTATTTGTGCAACACAGGATTTTACTATCAATAAAGCACTGTTAAACTATGGTACATCTACTCAGAATAATCTTTCCCCATTACAGAGCCTATTGGTGCATGCTGATGGGAAACATGTATGTGCTTGCTGGGCATGCAGAAAATAACATACCATACACCAGGCAAGCAAAAGAAAGCATTCTGGGAGTTTTGAGAAGACGGCATTGAGTTTACTTTTCACATTCTGTGTGGGTGTACTCTCACTTGTTACGCTGAGCAGATTTAGTTCACACAGCTGAGTGCTTGCTTGGTATGCATGAAGCCCTGAGCTCTAGTCCCAGCTTCACATAGGGAGGCGTGGTGGCATAAGCCTGTAACCCCAGCACTCTGTAAATTCAAAAGCACTGCCAGTCATACAGTGAATTCCAGACCAGTCTAGGATACAAATAAACAGAAAAAAAACAGCTTAAGTGTAAAACCATAGACTTTAAAAGCAAAGCAGGGTATGGGAGGGCACTCTTGGAATCCCAGCACTTAGAAGTAGGAAGATCAAGTCCTCTAGTTGGGGGCCGACAAGGGCTATGTCTCAAAACACAAAGAACAAAACCAAATCAGATGGTGGTGAAGAAAGGAAAGGAAGCACACAGCTCAGATCACATTGTTCCCATCCGTCCTCCCTATGAGCACAGTTCTAGTAAGATGGACTAGCTCACTCCACTCTGTTCTGCCACTCAGCTCCTGCCGTATGAAACCTAGCCATGCAGTGGCTGCATGAGGAACCTGAGAAGTAGAACCACAAGCAAACTGAAGATGACCAGAACTGGTATCTCCCTAGCTAAGAATCTCTAGAAACCTAGAACTGAGGTGGAGGAGAGATCCTTCAAGTGTGTGTGTGTGTACACAAGACCATTCAAGCAAACTAGTGCCAGTTTGAAGTTAGGAAGTGCCCCTTCTGTGCCCACTCTCCCCTGCCCTGGCATCCACGCCATCTCTTGGCAGTGATGGTAGAGGTTATATAGCATCGAGAGTGGGTCAGGTTGGGAGGAGGTAAATCCATATTGCTTTCTGTAGAGAGGTTTAATTTCTAATAACCCCCATGGCAGCTGGCAGCTCAGAACTGACCCTAACTCCTATTCCAGGGCCTCAACACTATCTTTTGGCCAATGAGGACACTGGATATACATGACACACAGATATACATGTGGTCTACCTAGTGAGTTCCAGGACAGGCAGAGCTACATAGATCCTCTTGTCAAAAAGGAGGCAAAGCAGAAAAACACACATAGTATGCACTCATTGATAAGTGGATATTAGCCCAAAAGCTCGAACTACCCAAGATACAATCCACAGACCACATGGAGCTCAAGAAGAAGGATGACCAAAGTGTGGGTGTGTCACTTCTTAAAAGGGGGAACAAAAATATTCATAGGAGAGGATATGGAGACAAAAGTTTGGAGCAGAGACTGAAGGAACGGCCATTCAGAGCCTGCCCCACATGTGTACCCTATATATACAGCCACCAAGACTAGATAAGATTGATGAAGCTAAAAAGTGCATGCTGAAAGGGACCGGATATAAATGTCTCCTGAGAGACACAGCCAGAGCACGTCAAATACAGAAGCAAATGCTAGCAGCAAACCACTGAACTGAAAATGGGACCTCCACTGGAGGAGTTAGAGAAAGGATTGAAAGAGCTGAGGGACTTGCAACCCCATAAGAACAATGCCAACCAACCAGAACTCCCAGGGATTAAACCACTACCCAAAGACTGTACATGCACTGACCCATGGCTCCAGCTGCATATGTAGCAGAGGATGGCCTTGTTGGGTACCAATGGAAGGAGAAGCCCTTGGTCCTGCCAAGGTTTGATCGCCAGTATAGGGGAATGTTGGGGGGGGACACAGAAGGGAGGATGTATGGGGAGGGGAACACCCTTATAGAAGAAGGGGAGGAGGATGGGATAGGGGGCTTGTGTCTGGGAAACCGGGAAAGGGAATAACATTTGAAATGTAAATAAAAAAATATCCAATTAAAAAAAAAGGTGAAGGTCTGAAGAAATGGCTCAGCAGTTAAGAACATTGGCTGCTCTTCCAAGACCCCAGTTTAATTCCCAGAATCCACATGGTGATTCACATCTGTCTAATCTATTTCCACTGGATCCAATACTGTCTTCTGGCATCCTCTGGGGCACCAGGCACATGTGTGGTGCACAGATATATATATATATATATATATATATATATATATATATATATATATATATATATATATATATATATATATACAGTGAAAAACAGAAAATAAAAGGTTTCCTCTACCAAACTACCAAACTCATCCAAAAGATAACCTTTATAGTTGGGGGAAAAAGGAATTCATAATTTTAAATATTCTAAAATAAGCATCCAGATTCAGATGGCTATATTGGTAAATTCTACTAAGAATTCGAGTTAATAACATTAAGCCAGCCATGATGGCTCATGCCTCAGTCAATCCAAGCACTTGAGAGCAGGAGGACCAGGGCTCCACCATCATCAGGTACACAGAGAGTTAAAGGTCAGCCCAGGCTACATGAGATCTTGGGAGGGATTGGGGTGTGTGTGTACGTGAGAAAGATGTTTTCTAGAAATAAAAGACAGTATAATTTCCAATTCATGATACCAGTATTATCCCAATTTTTAAAAGGGAAAAACAGACAAAAACTACTTTTTTTTTCTATTCTTTTTTTCGGAGCTGGGGACCGAACCCAGGGCCTTGCACTTGCTAGGCAAGCGCTCTACCACTGAGCCAAATCCCCAACTGCCAAAAACTACTTTTTAAGAATTAAATTACAGCTGGGTGTGGTGGCGCATGTCTTTAATCCTATCAGGGAGGCAGAGGCAGTAGGATCTTTGAGTTCAAGGTCAACCTGGTCTACAGAGTGAGTTCTAGAGCAACCAAGGATACACAGAGAAACCCTGTTTCAAAAAAAAAATCAATAAATTATTAAGATATTCCTTAAGAACATAAATATAAACAAAAGAGCTAAATCAATTACAGCTATATTAATCAAAAAGGATAGTGTCAAGAAGAGTTTACCCTGGAAATGCAAAGTTGGGTCAATGTTTTTAAAAAATTATTAAACATGTCTAATCATATTAATAGTTTAAAGAAGGACATGACATGATAAAACCAACAGGTGCCGAAACACACACAATGTCAAACTGCACTGTGATGATCAAAATAGATCCCTAAATTAAGAGCAAAGTGAGCGTCTTCCCATGGGGACTCTCAGATGGAGGGAAAGGCGCTCCTCCCAAGCCCAGTAGCTACGCAGCTTTAGCCCAGCCAGCATGAGAAAGCAGAGGCAAGAGCTCTCCATTGTGGATGTAGAGGACCCAGCTCGAGGAGGTCAGATGATACACCGAGCACAGAAGCCTACCCTGTGTGCTGGCAGTATCTGACTATACACCTTTCCACAGATTCGACTTTAACTCTGGGTGGAGTGTGCATGAGTGTGTGTCTGCGCAGGAAGGGAAGAAGCTGCTGGGTCCCTTGGAGCCACAGGTAAGGGGGTTGTGAACTACCTGATTGGACAGATGCTGGGAACCAAGCTGGTTCCCTGCAAGGTGCATGCGTTTTATATCAACTTTTTCTTTTCTTCCTAGACCTGGCTGTGCTGGAGTTTGCTATGTAGATCACACTGGCCTTCAATTCACAGAAATCCACCTGCCTCTGCCTCCTAAGTGTTGAGATTAAAGATAGGGCTCGCATTGACTGGGTGTTTATAGTTTTGTCTTTGTTGTGAGGTAGTTTGATTATGTAGCTTTTGGCTGGCCTCAAACTCATCTGCTCGAGTCCCCAGTGCTAGCTTGTACCAGTCAGATGAGATGGACTCCTCTCCCTCATCTCTAAGCTAGTTCAGAAGCAGGTGTTACTTTGTTGGCTGCTTACGGACTACCTGAGGAGAGGCACTGTCTCGTTAATGCAGTGTAAGTATGACATCCCAAGGGGACCTCAGTCTTGGAGCCATCACCAGCACTATGTGGCAAAGAGGACAGCGGTGGCCTCTCCTTTACTTACTGCTATGGACTTTCCGAAGAGGGACGCCAGGGCTCTCCAGGTCCTCAGGTAGTGTGGCATTTGAGAGGAGGGCACGGATCTCTGAGTGCAGATCTTCCATGCTGGCCTCTGCGGAGGCCAAGGCTCTGCAGTGCAGCAGCAGCACTAGATCCTGACTATAGACACGGAAATACCGGCACACTCTGCTCGCTTCATGCACACAGCCACCATCCAGCAGCTGCCCAATCAAAGTGTTCAGTGACTCCTGCTCTCTGTGTTCCAGTGTGTTCTCACACATCTCCTTGGATGGAAGACCATTAAGGTCTAAGTATTTGGATGTGTTCAAAGCAGCAAGCTTGGAGAAGGAGAACTCACTGGCTGAGCTATCAGAAGAAAGTTCAGCAGCGGCCAACTTGTGTTGCGAGAGGCTGGGCTTGGTTTCTTCTTCAGCCCCTCCACATGTGTGCTGGGCGATGCGGCAGAGCCAAATCTGTTTCTCCAGCTCCTCCAGTTCCTCCACGGGAACTGGCTCTTCTTGGGCAAGCCAGTGGCCCGCCAGAGTGAGCAGCAGATGGCGCTCCTCAAGGCTGCCCTGCTCAGCAGGGTGCTCACTCGCCTCCGGGGCTTGGCTGGAGAAGAAGGAAGAGGCTGCTCTGTTTGAAACAGAGTTTTTCTTAAAATTTTCATGGCATTTTCTCCAGAAGTCAAGTCTTGCTTGTTTCAGGGACCACTGCTGGGTGTGTGTTAGCATTTGCATTTCCTGCGTTAACTGAAATCGAACAGAGCAGACTTCAGCCTTGCCTGGGTCAGAAGCATCATCACAGACATTAATGCTGCCTAAGCACAAGCCGGCTGTAAGCAGATGTAATTACAGTGCAGACGAACCTGGGCTGCAGAGGGTGCTGGATGCAACTACATGAAAGCTGGTATGAAAACAACTCTCAGTACACCTGAGAGTCAGAGAGCCACCTTACAGTTACCCCATTCAAAAGCAAACAGCTGGGGCCTACTCTACAGCAGTGGCTCTCAAATGCTGGGGCCCTTTACTACAGTTCCTCCTGTTACGGCAACTGTCCCCCAACCACAAATTATTTTTCTTGCTACTTCATAACTGTAACTTTGCTACTGTTATGAACTGTAATGTAAATATCAGGTATGCGACCTCCAATGGGGTCACGACCCACAGGCTGAGAACCACTGTTCTACCGACTATGCTTATGTCAAAATATATGCTTGTCAACATATCAAAAGCATACTCTGAAGCAGTGTGTGGAAAGGGCCCACTGCCTGTGGACTGCATCCCATTGGTTCTGTTAGGAGTCTGAGTAACTTAAAAGACATACCTGTTCAATCACCAAGCCGTCCACAGGCAGGGATGCTAATTCTGCCACTCTCCTGGCCACAGCAAACTGTCCATCTGCCTTTAGCTTCTCCAAAATAGATCTACACTCACGCTGCAAACTCTCAGTGCTGTAGCTGGAAATGACTGCAGGGCTGATGGTGATAGGTGTGTCCTTCAGTACTTGGCTGAGCCGATACAGCTTCTGCACGTCTGGCCCTGTGCAGGAGAGAGGGTGCAGTTACACAGCAGTGCTGTGGTGTGACAGAGTGGCAGGGGACACCAGTGTGCCTAAAGGAGAAACATGGGCCTTTCTTTTCCTTCCTTCCTTTTTTTAAGACAGGGTAGCTCAGAGGCCAGGCTGGTCTTGAACTCATCATATAGCTAAGGGAAGCCCTGAACTCCTGACTCTTCTGTCTCTACCTTCCAAGTGCTGAGATTATGGGTGCATGCCGTGTATCCTGTAAAAACAAATCCATTTTGACTGACCACAGAAGCCGAAAGGGAAGTTCCTTACATACTCAAAATGCTAAATGCCATTTGGACACGTATGTATGTATGTATATAAATGTACCTGTGTATATATGAAAATATTATGGCATTTAGCATGTTCAGTGTATATATATATGTGAGTGTATGTAGTATGTGGTATGTGTGTGTAGGTATGCATATGTGTGTGAGTGAGTGTGTGCATATACTTTAGTCAAAGTTGGGCTGAACTTGCTCACCCTGCTCTAAGAACTTTTTATTAGACAGGATCTTACTGTGTAGTCCAGACTGCCCTGCATCTCGTGACAATCTTCCTGCCTCAGCCTTCTGGGCACTGGGATTATAGGTGTGAGCTACCATGCTGTTAAGTGTCTCAGAATGGAGCTCTTCAATATCAAAGCAATCTGCTAATCTTGGAGACAATGACTCAGGCTCGCCCCCCCCCCTCCTGTGTGTGTGTGTGTGTGTGTGTGTGTGTGTGTGTGTGTGTGTGTGTGTGTGTGTGCGTGCACGCACGTGCGCACTACGCATGTTTTGCTTCTCTCATTTGTTCTTCCATCCATCAAGTTTGTTTGGTCATTCGCTCACTCAGTACAAGATCATCTGGATAGAGACGTGCATGCAGGACAGCTGCAACTGTCCTGCCAGCCCTCAGGCGTGGCTGCCACACAGTCCACTCAAAGGGGAGCACTATTAATTCCATCTGATATTTACTGAACACAGGGAGACCCAGCTATACTTTCCCTGGTATCTCTTTGATGCTCAGCATTGCAAAACAGACAAACACAGCAAGGATTCTCCGCCAATACTTTTTTTTTTTTTTAAACTGAATGTGATGCTTTCTTTTTCTTTTTTTCTTTTTTTTATTTTTTAGATTTATTCATTTATTAAATACAAGTACACTGTAGCTGTCTTCAGATACACCAGAAGAGGGCATCAGATCTCTTTACAGATGGTTGTGAGCCACCATGTGGTTGCCGGAAATTGAACTCAGGACCTCTGGAAGAGCAGTCGGGTGCTCTTAACCACTGAGCCATCTCTCCAGCCCTCCGCCAATACTTTTGTGTGGCTGGTTTTGCTCCTCCTTCTAATTGGTATTATGTAAGGCCCATGCATGTCTAGTTACAAGGGAAGAGCATGAGAAACATCCCATGTAGGCTTTTCTGTGTTACTAGTAGAATGGCACTCTGATTTAGGTAGTTCTAGAGATTGGACACACCACACAACAGCCACATAGCATCATAGGCCAACATGAGTGGGGATTTTTGGTTTGCATTTCTTTTTTGAGGCACAGTATTGCTATGGAGCCTACACTGGCCTTAGATCTTGCTGCCTAAGCCTCTCAGGTAACAAGAATTACAGAAGTAAAATACCTACCTTAAAAAAGCATATCTGTGCTTGTAGCATTTAAGTTACAGTTTGTTTTTCTGTGAAATCTCCCAGAGCAAGCTGGGAGAAAAAGGGTTATTTTGGCCTACACCCCCAGGTAACCTTCCAGCCCTGAGGGAGATGGGGCAGGAACTGAGGCGGAAAGCTGGAGGGTACTGCTTACTTGCTTTCTCCTTGGCCTCAGAGTCCTCTCCTGGCTCTCTTAGCCCAGGGCCGTCTGCCCACAGTGGGCTGGACCTCCCACATCAATCAACAGCCAAGACATCCTCACAGCCACGACCACAGGCCGATTTGATCCAGGCAATTGCTCTGAGACTCCCTCTTCCCAGACTGCACACTAACCAGCACACTGCCACAGCCAGTGCCATCCCATAATGCTGCTTCTTAGAAATACCCTTTTTACTTTCAGTCATAAAACGTGGAGCCTACGCTGCACTCTGTCAGTGCTCTGTGCAGATCTGAGCCCTTCAGCTGAGCGTCTGTGAGGTTCACTGTGACATTTAACTGTGGTAAGCGTCTCAGAACAGCAGAACTGGATGGGGCAACAACTTCCAAGTCCTGAACAAGTACGACAGAGGAGGACGGCATCAGTTTGATATAACTGCCAACAGTCAGAGAGTGCCAGTGTCTGGGGAGCCCACAGAAAGACAGGCAGACAAACTGTTTCTAAAATGTTCACAGTTAATTATTATTTCTGAAACAAGGTTTGTGGCCATGATCAATAAGGACATATTAGAGTTACCTGCCAGACGGGATGATACTGAGGTGTACAGAGGCTCATGAGTGGGTGCGTGCATGCGTGTTCGTGTGTGACCACGTGTCAACTTCTTAGAAGGACTACTCAACTATTAAAAACAGTAACTTCATGAAATTCTCAGGTAAATGGATAGAACTAGAAAATATCCTGAGTGAGATAACCCAATCACAAAAGAACACACATGGTATGCATTCACTGATAAGTGAATATTAGCTCAAAAGCTCGGAATATGCAAGATACAACTCACAGACCACATGACTCAAGAAGAAAGACAAAAGTGTGGAAGCTTGAGTACTTAGAAGGGGAAACAAAATACTCACAGGAGTAAATATGGAGACAAAGTGTGGAGCAGAGGCTGAAGGAAAGGCCATCCAGAGCCTGCCCCATCTGGGGATCTATCCTACATGCAGTCACCAAACCCAGACAATATTGCAGATGCTAAGAAGTGCTTGCTGACAGGAGCCTGATATAGCTGTCTCCTGAGAGGCTCTGCAAGAGCCTGACAAATACAGAGGCAGAGGCTCACGTCCAACCATTGACTTGAGAACAGGGTCCCCAATGGAGGAGTTAGAGAATGGACTGAGGTAACTGAGGGACTTTGCAACCCTATAGGAAGAACAACATCAACCAATCAGACCCCACAGAGCTCCCAGGAACTAAACCACCAACCAAAGAGTGCACATGAACAGACCCATGGCTCCATCTGCATATATAGCAGAGAATGGGCCTTGTCAGACATCAATGGGAGGAAAGGCCCTTGGTCCTGGGAAGGCTCGATGCCCCAGTGTAGGGGAATGCCAGGGCAGAGAGGACGGAGGGAGTAGGTGGGGGAGCACCCTCGTGAAGGCAGGGGTTGTGGGTGTGTGATGGGGATTTCTAGAGGGGAAATTGGGAAAGGGGATAACATTTGAATAAAAGAAAAAGAAAAGACTGGTTGCAACACAGTAGCTGCTACCATTACAGATGACCTCTTCACGATCAGTTTATGGATGTCAGGGTTCTGTTCTCTATCCTTGCATTCTGATATTCTGACTGTTCTCCAAAAATAATTCCAAGACATGAAGAACTAACAACTTGGCAGCAGCCTCAGAGCCTCTTACCATCGGAGAAGAGCTGCTCCATCCCGACAAACAGTTGGAGGACTTTCTGCAGCTCATACTGTGTCTCGCACTGCTGTGGCATAAGTTTCAAAAGGAAGCACACCTGCTCCCTCATCCACGTGGCAGGTATGACAGGAAGGACCCGAGTAGCCACTGTGTCAAGCTGGGGACAACAACAACAAAGGCTCAGAGAGAACAGTTTGCAGGAATGAAAAGCAGAACCCCAAGTCTGGGACCGAGAAAGTCAAAACCTTCTTAAGGCCTCATAGTACTCTCATGGGCCTCTCACAAAAGCAGCATCTGAGCCTGACAGAATGGCAGGAGGCGCTGAGGAAGCGCTGGTACAGGGGGCTATGTGCCAAGCACTGGGAACACCGGTTCTGGGATTAAATCCCTCCTCCTATCAAATTCACTCCCCTGTGTGCTACTGTGAAACCAACCAATCATATTTCACTTGGCAGCTTCCCAGAAGGGGTCTGGGCTGATATTTGAGCCCAGAAGATTTAAATTCATAGTCTGAAGATTTCTTAGAAAGACTTTATTATCTCTGCTGAGTAAGATGAGAATTCCAGGTTCCAGGTCAGCTTGTGGTACAGAGCAACACAATGTCTCTCAAACTCTCACTGAGTAGACCTTTTCTTTCTTTTTAAAAATACTAAAAATATTCCTACTTTATTTACTCTGTGAGAGATATGTGGTGTGGGTCACGTGACAGCTTTAAGGTGCTGGTCCCTCCCTCTACTTTCCACCTGCGTTCTGGGGTGGAACTCAGGTTGTCAAGCTTTTGAGGCAAGCCTGCCGAGACATCTTAATGGTTCAAAACAACAACAAAAGTGTCCTCTCATGGTAAATAGAGAGGTGTCTTAGTGAAGATACCCTTCTTCTTCACTGTCAAGAGCCATCGCATATGTGACAAAATGTGTCCATGGAGTGCCCCTCTCTCCTTGGCGTCCACAGCAGGGACCATTGGTATTGGCCCTGCTAAGTTTGGCTACACCCCCAGGACACATAACAGTAGCACATGACGTGACACTGTTATTTATAGCAACTACAAGTCACAATGCCACCCGCCTGGCTTCTCTGAAATGACACAGTGACTCACTGTCAGCCATGTGGTACAGCCATTGTGTGCTGCTTCCCCACGCCACCCACCAGCCAAAGGCGTGCCAACCACCATCAGATGGGAGAGGAGGGCGCTCCAACTCCAGCCTACCATTTCAAGGCTTTTCTGGAACTCCACAAGCTTAACTTTGGCTTTTCCGTAGTTCTTGAAGAACACACACAGTTCATACATTTCCATAATCAAGAGAAGTGGGGAATCCTTTGAAGAATGGTAAAATCAGAAAATCCAGAATACAAATTCTATTAATAACGGCAGAATCAAATTAAGTTTCATGTGTTATTTCCTTTTGGGGAAAAAAATTAACAAATCCATTTCTTTTTTTTTTTTTTTTTTTTTTTGGTTTTTTTTTTTTTTCGGAGCTGGGGACCGAACCCAGGGCCTTGCGCTTCCTAGGTAAGCGCTCTACCACTGAGCTAAATCCCCAGCCCAACAAATCCATTTCTTGTTACTCTACAAACCTTCCACTAGGCAGCGCTGTGGCCCCAACAAACGTTCCTGGAGGCAATAAAAGCACCAGTAACCTGCCCTCTTACTGGTCTCTGTGCTATCAACTAGATGGTTTTTGGTGGGGTTGTTAGGCCAGAAAAGAAGATTTTTGGAATAGAAATGATGACTATAATCTGTAAGAGTGCCTATAAAGCACTTGAATCTGTGTGGTCTGAGTTATGTGAGCTTTAGTTACTACTTATTAGTCAGTAGAATAGGGTAATGCCACTTCCTAACACACACACACACACTGTTGTGAGAACTTAATAAAGAACTCATATAAAGTACTGTGCTAAATAAATGCAGTATATCTCAAAGGCCCTTGGGCTTGATACCAAATATTAAACTACAAACACACACACACACACACACACACACACACACACACACACACACTGTTCTATTACCATTAGCATCTCTTGTTGACTTAAAAAAAATCCAGGTCTGATAATAAGGAATGCTATGTTGACATGAACATATATATGAACATATGAGGTTCTGGAATGTCTGAAGTGTGTGCGAGCTCGTGAGCGTGAATGCATATATGTATGTGTAAAATACCTTAATGAAAAGCCGGAAGCCTCGGATGAGAGTGTGGATCTTCCGTCTTGTCAATACAGTTCTCCAGATAATGGACAGGTCCTCGAGGCTCCAATGATGGTCCTCTACAGAGATCTGAATGTGTTCTATTGCTTCAGCTGCAACCTTGTCCTCCACAGAGGTGACAATCCAAACACAGAGACAGGGGACAGCACTGGCACCCTACCATTGGATAAGAGTTTCAAAATGAAGGAACTGGGCCTCGATTACACAGATGCACAAAAGGCACAGATAGGCACCCCCTGCTTAGAAGAGGTCACTCTGTCCAGAAAGCTTCCAAATAGGACACAACCTGATGAATAAGCAAGGGACGTGCACGAACTGCCCTGAAGAATGTGGCGGTCCAAGGCCACACTAGCTGGAATTAGCTTGTGAGAATCCCTTCCCCAACAAGATGCTAAGGAAGAGGAGGATGCCTGCCCATGAGAGCACCCTCCCAAGGGCCAGCCAGGGACCAAGTCCCCACCACAGGCTTCACTAGCGTCAGGGGACACCTTAGTGGATAGACAGCCTGAGGTCTGGAAGCGTAGACATTTTCAGTGACCTTGGAAGCAAGTGTAGGAACTTCACAATTGTCCCCAGTAGCTACGACAGGTCTCTCCCAGCCCGCTGCTTGCTTGCTTCCCTTCCCCTCTTCCTTTTTTTCTTGCTCTCTGCTTTAACTCTGTGTATGAGCCCATGTGTCTGATGCTCATGGAGGCCTGAAGACAATAATGGATCCCCTAGAGCCAGAATAACAAGCAGTTCTGAGCACTGACCTCTGGTTTTCCATAAGAGTGATAAGCACTCTTAACTACTTTCCAGCCCTGGTTGATTTACTTATTCATGTGTGTGCATGCCCACACATGTCATGGGGCATGTGTGGAGGTCAGAGGACAACCTGTGGCAGTCAGCTATTTCCTTCCATCATATGAGTCCCAGGAATCAAACTGAGGTGGTCAGGTTTGGTGGCAAAGGGCTGTGCCTGTAGCCATCTTACTTGTCCTTGTTTTGTTCTTTTTTGTAGTTGTTGTCTGGCATTTTAAAGACTCACGTGATTTCTAATTACGTGTCTGAGTGTCTGGGTGGGTATGTGCATGTGAGTGCTGGTGCTCATGAAGCCCAGAAGCCACTGAAACTTGAGTTAAAAGTGGCTGTGAGCCACCAAATATGGGTGCAGGGAACCAAACTCAGGTCCTGTGAGAGCAGTGTCTGCTCATAACTACTAAGCCATCCGAGACAGGGTCTCAGCTTACGGCAGGTGAGTCTCCAGTCTGCCATCGTCCTGACTAGGCCATCAAGCAGGGGGGGCACAAGCGTCCTGTGCAGTGCCCGCTCCTCCGCCTGTCCTGCTGCTTCTGGCTCCTTAGGCTTCTCATGCCCCTCACCTGGATACACGAGGCCAGGACACTGAGGATGGGAACCCGATGTCTCACTGCTTCAGCCAGGAGCCAGCACCAGGAAGCTGACTCATCCGAGCACCGGTGGAGAATTTCAAAGAAATCACTTGTTTCTTTGTTTTTCTGGAGTTCCTGGAGGCAGCTGTCGTCCTTAGAGATGGACCCTGATGACAGTTTCTCAGAAGCCAGCTTCAAGTGACTCTGAAGGACAGGACTGAAATACTGAAGCAGGGTTTCCACCTGGAATGACGATTAGAACACACTCAATGCTTCTTTTCACAGAGTGAGTTTTTACAACCTTTTCCGACTTGTTTGTTATAACATCCAGCTATCTGGCCCAGGGTGGCCTAGAACTTGCAATCCTGCCTCCTCAGTCTCCATAGACTGAGATTACAGACCTTAGTTGGTTGTTTTTAAGGGAATTTGAGTAAATGTCCATGTTCAGCCTAGAATCCTGGAAAGTTGTCCACATCTATTCCAATGATTACCCACTTGCCTGATACTAGGCTAAAGACTCAGCAAATGTGGGTCTCGAGCAGACAATCGTGGAGAACGCAGTCCTGGAAGTGTGGTTTACCTCTTCTGGGTGGTAGTTATGGAGCTGGCTGTGAACCAGAAACTGCAGCCAATCATTTGCTTTGGCACATTCTCTAAGGTAGGACACGCTCAGTTTCATATCATGGAGCATGCAGAACTGTAACACTAATGACCACTGGCTGCTGGATTCGCTGGACAACCTATAATTAAAATTAGGAATGGAAAGCAGAAGGAAAAATCATTAAAATATAGCTGTAAGGCAGACAGGCAGAGGCAGGGGATATCTAGAAATTCAAGGCCAGCCTGGTCTATAGAGGGAGTTCCAGGCCAGGCAGGGCTACATAGTGAGTCCCTGCCTCAAACAACTGAAATAAATAACTAATGTCTAGCTTTAGCGGGAGCAGAGAGATGACTCGGGGTGAGAGAGTTTACTGCTCCTGCATGGAACCAGATTTGGTTACCAGCACCCACTTTAGCAGCTTGCAACACCCTGCAATTCTAGTTCCAGGGAGTCAGCATCTTTGGCTTCCATGGGCACCGGGACACATATGTGTGCACCTGTACACACACATATATACACACACACATGCATGTGCATGCACACATACACCTATAATACAGATCTAGTTTTAAAATTTGGAGATTAGGGGTTGGGGATTTAGCTCAGTGGTAGAGCGCTTGCCTAGGAAGCGCAAGGCCCTGGGTTCGGTCCCCAGCTCTGAAAAAAAGAACCAAAAAAAAAAATTTTTTTTTGGAGATTAGCAAAAATTAAATAAATTAACCAGAGCATACCCTCTTTAAAAAAAAAAAAAAAGAAGCAAGCCTGCCCAGTGGTAGCACATGCCTTCAATCCCAGCACTCAAGCAGAGACAAGTAGGTCTTTGAGTTGGAGGCCAGCCTGGTCTACTATACAATGAGTTCCAAGGGCAGCCAGGGCTACCCAGAGAAACCCTGTCTTAAAAAACCAATACAGCAGCAACAACAACAAAATCCCAAAACAAAACAAACAAACAAAACCCTTTCAACAAGAGTAGGAAGGATCACCGAGTTGCAGACCACATGCTTAGCATGCGTGAGGCTGTGATACAAAAAATGTAAAAACAATAAACACAGTGTTTAAACATACACTGATATTTATTACACTACTTAAAAAAAAAACTAGCCAGACATGATGGCACACACCTTTAATTCTAGCACTCAGGAGGCAGAGGCAGGTGGGTCTGAGTTTGAGGCCAGCCTGGTCTACAGAGCTAGTTCCAGGACAGGGATACACAGGGAGACCCTGTCTTGAACACCAAACCAAAACAAAAACCCCTGCACCTTTCTCAGGCTGGAGAGTGCGTAGGAGTTAGAAGTGCTTGCTGTTCTTGCAGAGAACACGTTCAGTCCCGAGCACCCATGTGGCTCACAACCCTTTGTAACTTTAGTTCCAAAGAATCTGGCCTCTTAGGACGCTGCACTTCTGTGGCACACACATACACCTTCAGACAAAACACTCAGACACATAAAGTAAAATAAATCTTAAAACCCACCATGTCTCTTGACTACAAGGCAGAACAGACTTCCGTCTCATCTGGAAGGAATCCAGAGGGAATCCAATGGGTAGCTACTTTCTGTCTACCCTATGCTGGCTCAGTAAGACCACGGGCTGGAGGGACTGATGAAAAAGCAAGCTATTTGAAGGAAGAATAGCCCAACACAGGTTGGTTGGCACAGTCAGGCTTACTAATGGCTGGGGTTGTGACTCACGAACCTGTTAAAGCCCTGCTGCTCAATGCTGTCCCACACGCCTTCCTCCAAGAGAACGAGCAGCTCTTCTGTGGTTGCCCTGTCACCGTCAGCAAGCTTAGACAGCTTCTCAGCTGTAAGAAACACACATAGATGAAAGACTTAGGTGGGCAGAGCTGCATAGCTCTGTAGCTCGAGCTGAGCAAGATGGACTGTGTAGGCTCAGGTCAGCCTCAGCAGGACAGAACACAGTGGGACCCTATCTCTAAATAACCAAAGACCGAAGAAAAAGCCCAGTGAGGTCAAAGTCAGCAGGAGGGAGCATGGGCTGTAAAATCCCCGTGTAACTCATGCTGGTCTCATCCTTAGTGATTATCCTGCCTCCACACCACTATGACCAACTGTAATAGATTTTGTGTGTGTATAATGTGTATATGGGTGCATGAAGTTTGCATGTGTGACATGTAATGTATGTATTTGGTGTGTATGATGTGTATGTGGTATATATGTGTGTAATGTGTATATGGGTGCGTGTAGTGTATATGTGTGACATGTAATGTGTGTATATGTGTATGTGTATGTGTGGTGTGCATGTGTAGTATGTATATGGCTACATGTAATGTATATGTGTGACATGTAATGTGTGTGTGTGGTGTGCATGTATGTGTTCAATAGAAAAAGCCAGACCTGGGTATTTTTGTTAAAAGTAATGAGGCTCAGGGTCATTCAAACCCAATTAAAGTGACTTCTAAGAAAGTGAGATAAATAATACGAACTGTGCATGAAAAGGGGAACTTTCATTTCTGCCTCAGTACTCTAGCCTGCCCCTCATTTCCTGTGGACAAACACGTGGCAGAGTGCAAAGGAACTGTACCCAGAGACTCTCTGATGAAGCTGGGATGTGCATCTTCATTTCTACGCCTGGAGCCCAGAACTACGTTTGCCATTTTCAGGTCAACTCTGAGCTTGAGGCTGCTGAGGCCAAGCAATTCTAAGAAGCAGACACAGGCGGCCCCTACCGAAGGGTTGTGGAAGGAGGAGAGCCCTAAGGTATAGGCCTCCTTGCCTACTTGCTGGATCCTAAAAAATAAAGAAATCAAAATTATATCAGCCATAAGCACTATTTCTCGCACTGGCTGGGGACATGGCTCAGTGGGTAAAGAGACTTGCTACCAAGCCCGACGACACGGTTTGATCTCTCAGACTCACACAGTGGGGAGAAACACCACACAAGCATTGTCCTCTAGGCTAGAGAGACGTGGGCTCAGCAGTCAACATGCTTACTGATCTTGTCGGAGACTCATGCCCACACCAGGCAGCCCTCAATCACCTCTAACTCTAGCCTCAGTGGCCCGACATCTCTTCTGGATTCCTACATGCACATGCATTCACCAGACATAAAAATAAAATAAAATCTTTTTTAAAAAAGCTGTCCTTTGACTTCCATAGGAAACTTGATATACACACACACTGACATCACACAGACAAAAACCATATACAGCATACCACACAGGCATACACATCATGTATAACACACACACACACACACACACACACACACACACACACACACACACACACTTTTAAAAACTGCTTCTCACCAGGACAAAGAACTGGAACTATGTTAATAACAGAGAGCTTTCTATGGTCTTTTGCTCCCTGCTCTCCTTCTGTGTTCATTTGGTTTCCAATGAAACATTTTATTTTGGGGCACTATAACCCTGTTTTCTTAGATTTACAAGTTCTTTAATTTTTTTAATTGGGAAAATTTAACAAGCATAAAATACGCTACACGTTGGGAATGGCAATACCACAGTTACAGAAATTTTTATTTTTCTTAAGGCAAGTTAGGTATGGACTTGTGGGATAGCTCACTGGTTAAGAGCACTGGTTCCTCTTCCAGAGGTCCTGAGTTCAATTCCCAGCACCCACAACCATCTCTAAAGGGATCTGATGCCCTCTGTGACATACATGCAGACAGAACACTCATACAGTAAAAAAAGGAAGGAAGGAAGGAAGGAAGGGAGGGAGGGAGGGAGGGAGGGAAGAAGGAAGGGAGAGAGATAGAGAGAGAGAGGAGAGAGAAAAGGAAGTTTTTCTCTGGGGAGATGTGGAAGGCCAACAGTAACACTTCCAGCTGACATTACACAGACACTCAAAGACAGACCAGAGTGCCAAGGTCCTTTTTTTTGCTAATTTGGCCACTGTGATCAATATCCCAGATAAATCAAGTTCTAATCACAGGAATTAGGACCATGATGCCATACAAGGCACAAGGATATGCTGTTAGCAGCCTTCCAAGAATGAAGAAGAAGAAAAAAGTCTTAGAAGCAGAAAAGCTACTCCTGTCCTTGCAAAGATGTCACTGCCAAAAAGGATCATGGAAAGACAACACTCTCCCGGGTCCCCTGCCCAGCCATCACACATTGTTTAAATAACAAAATGTTCCTCAACATCCAGCTGGACTGATCACACTGGATTTTGCCAGTCAGCATCTGGTGCTCTAGAGCAGAGGTTCTCAGCCTTCCCAATGCTGTGACCCTTTAATACAGCTCCTCACGTTGTAATATCCCAATCGTAAATTATTTTGTTGCTACTTTGTAACTGTAATTTTGCTACTGCTATGAATTGTACTGTAAATATTTTTGGAGATAGATTTGCCAAAGGGATCGCAACCCAGTTTAAGAAACACTGCTCTAAAGGCAAATACAACCCCCTGGTCCCAGCAGGCCAGCCATCTGTGACTTCACGGACGCAGCAGTATTAATGCTTATGCAAATATAGCCAAAATCAGTATCTAATACAGGTGCCTGGTTTCCAAAGCTGTTTCCACAGAATGGCTGAGGTGCAGCTAGAAAACAGGCCTTAGCCAGCCGGGAAATCTGCCTGGAGGATGGCTGTCTTGTCTGTGGCTATGTCAGGAGGATCCAACCAGCCGTGTTTCAAATGAAGAGATGGCAGATACAGCAATGGCTGTGGTGCCAGGAGCTCCAAGTCAGTGTATTTGGTCAGTCAGGTGGAGGGTGGAGAAGCAAATGTGTGCCACGGTGTGAGCATGGTAATCAGAAGACCATCTGCACAGTCACCTCTCCTCTTCTGCCGTGCAGATCCTAGGGATCAAACTTAGGTTGTGAGGCTTGGTGGCAAGCTCCTTTGCCTACTGAGCTGTATTGCTGGCCCTAAATTTACCTTCTCTTAAAGCAGTTACTCATAATCCAAAGTACTATTGCCTCTATCTCTACCCAGAAGACATGAAGAACTTTCAAAAGCTCTGGAACTTGTGATCTGAGACAAGTATGGCATGAACACAAGCTACCAAGAAAATCAATACTATCTTTCTGAGATCAATACTACCTTTAATTTTTGTTTGATATATATGAGTGTTTGTCTTAATGAATGTCTGTGCATTATGTGTTTAGTCGCATGGAGACCAGAAAATGCCATGAGAGCCCCTGGAACTGTAGTCACAACTGTGAGCGGCCATGTAGGTGCTTGGAATCAAACCCAGTTCCTCTGGAAGAGTAGCCAGTGCTCTAACTGCTGAGCCATCTCTATGGCTCTGATGTTGACATCTGAAAGCACAGTTCAGAAGACTCAGATGTATATTTTATACATGTACAAAGTTTTCTAGAAAGCTCTACAAGACACTGCCAATCCTTTAATATGAAGAATTGGAGGCTGGACTTGTGTCTCTAGCTTTCAGCTTTCTGAATGACTGAACCATGAGACTGTACAACTAAGGCAAAGTTTAAGATGCATCTCTGTGTTGCTATAACAGAAACACAGTTAGCTGCCAATTACATCAAACACTTCTCCCCATTCTGTATGCAGTGGGGTAAAGACAGCTCGTGGATACGAAGTGCACACCTGCAGAATCGCTCTGCCCTGCCACTGGAGACTGAGCAGCTGCCGTGTGCTCTGAACACGCTCTCTTCCCATTAGCAAATATTATACACAACAAAGCCAAAAACTGGAAAGAAGAAAGAAAAGGGGCACAATGGAGACCACAAAGTCACCATTTCAATACAATCTTCTGTCTCCGCCTGCCTCAGTGACCTCTGGGGCTTCGTGAAGTCTGAACCTCAGACCCATCTATTGCTTAGCCCTCCTCAGAGAAGCCCTCCTGGCACTCGATGTCAGTTATCACTGAGATGCATAACTGACCAACCTGCAGAGAGTGAGAGACTTCAGAGCGCTCAGACCCCAACTAGGACATCTATGTCACAGCCCTCTTTTAAGAACCATGGGTGATGGATGACTTCAGGAGAACAGGTTTTCCAGATACAGCAGGGCAGGAACACATACAAACTCACAGACCAGCATAAACTCAAGCTTGGAGGAGGGGAGTCCAGTTGAAGGAGCTACGCCATGTGACTGCTGCATTTCCTTCAGCTGAGGGGGCTCAGCTGAGGTCAGTCAACACTAAGTGCACTCAGCTGAGGGAGGGAACACAGACAGCATATGAATATGAAGCTGGGTGAGTAGGAGGGTAGGGATCGGGGAGGAACTGAGGTAAGGGGTGAGTGATCTAAACACAGCACGTGAAACTCTCACAGAACACATTTAAAACAAAGCAAGGCGGGCTGGAGAGGTGGCTCAGCGGTTAAGAGCACCCGACTGCTCTTCCAGAGGTCCTGAGTTCAATTCCCAGCAACCACATGGTGGCTCACAACCATCTGTAAAGAGATCCGATGCCCTCTTCTGGTGTATCTGAAGACAGCTACAGTGTACTTACATATAATAAGTGAATAAATCTTTAAAAAACAAACAAACAAAAAAACAAAGCAAGGCAAACAAATCCATCAGTGAAAGACGCACACACTTTTTGAATAGGCTCCCATCACTTACAGCTGCTTGGGAGTCTTACTCTTGATTAACTCCTGGACCAGAAAGGTGCCGAAGGCGAAGGATGGGCGTCCGTGATGTAAGTAATACGTGTAGCTCAGCTGCTCCACCACGGCGTATTTACTCACCAGGTCAGGACTGGAGAAGTGTGGGAGCTGACCGGCCGCATCTAGGAGAAGGTGAAGCATCTCAGTCCTGCACGTTCAGAACTGCACGTGCAACGCTTAGCTCTTCCACAGCAAAACTGCCTGCTATAGTCACTTTATACACTGTATGAGGCATATATAGAACTTTCAATGTATAAAACATACACAAGATTCATTTCTTATTGCTTAGACTATGGCTCAGTGCTAAAGCACTTGGTTAGAAAAGTCATTTTTAGGTAGTCAGTAAGTTTGATACACACCTACTATATGTCAAACATTGAGGTACTCCCATGAGCACACATAGAATGAATTTTAACATTACAAGCATTAACATTACAAGAGGCTTCATATATGATATTGAACACTAACCCTAAATTCAGAAAAATCCTTATGTCCTACAGAGGATGGCAGTGTGTATGGACCTGGTATCCAGTGAATGAGAGCCTTAAAACACTTTGTCTTGGGCTGGAGCGATGGCTCAGAGGTTAAGAGCACTGACTGCTCTTCCAGAGGTCCTGAGTTCAATTCCCAGGAACCACATGGTGGGTCACAACCATTTGTAATGGGATCTGGTGCCCTCTTCTGGTGTGTCTGAAGATAGCTACCGTGTACTCACATAAAATAAATAAATCTTTAAAAAACAAAAACCACCTTATCTCAGGGCAGAGGCTGGAGCTCGGTTGTAAAGTGCGTGTCTCACATGCAGAAAGCCTTGGATTTCATTCCCAGGACCACATGAGTCAGGTGTGATGGAAAACTCATGTAAGGCCAGCAGCAGGGAGGCACAGGCAGGAGAATCAGATATCCAGGGTCAGTGTAGATGAAATGGCAGGTTCAAGACCAGCCAGGGCTGTACAGACAGGTCTGTACAGGACACTGTTATTCACCTTATTTTAAAGGAAACTGATGAAAAGGGTAAACAAGTGCTCAAGCCATTACAAGGTGGGGCCATCATTCATTGGCTGTCACCACCAACACTCAATACTTGGGACGCTAGAGGCAAGCCGGGCCTCTGAAAAGGAAGAGCCACAGAGAGGCTCAGATCTGCTCCCCAGCACACACCGTGCTAGGAGCTGAATAACCAATTCTCACTTACATGTTCTCAATTACTCTCCAGCAAAGCGTCTTTTATTAGGAAGTGCTTTACAATAGAAAGCACTGGAAAAAAGGGGTTGACTGTGTAATAAAAAGTTCTACTCTCAGTATCACCTAATGCTTCCAAAGCAAAACCACTCAGGACTTACCTCCGATAGCTAGAGTGTTGGCAGACTGCCAGCCAAACAGTCTGCTGGGATCAAAGGGTGGTAAGGACTGAAAAAGAGGAAAAACAATCAGACGCCGAACATTACTGACCCTAAAACAAATAAACAAAACAAAGGCAGACCTCCAGGGGTGACTCACTGCTTACAACTTTGGTAGAATGTTTGCATACAAGACCCTAATTTGATCCCCAGAACCAAACACAATTAAATGTTCTTGCTCTGAACACAAACTCTTTGAACATAGTGTCTTCTCACACCCAAAAAGACGAGAGCACGAGGCATCTCCACAGGAGATCACTCAAGGCTGACCTCTTCCCTCCACATAACAGGCTCACGTGGACATCTGCACGCCCAGGCAGACACAGCCACGTGAACACAGAAGTGTGCACACAGAGCTACCTGGGCACAGGCATGATGGTAAGCGCCCATAGGCCCAGCATCCAGGAGGCTGAGACAAGAGGATCACTTGTGCACAAGACTTAAGAGGTCAGTCTGGAACAAAGCAAGACACTGCTTTAAAATAATCAAACAACTAGGTGTGTTGCACACTCATCATCTCGGCACTGAGGCAGTAGAGGAGGAGGATCAGGAGTTCAAAGCCATCCTAGACTACATAGTGAGTTTGTGGGCTGTGTAAAACAAAACAAAATTATTTAAGTCAATTTGAAAAATGAATAAAGAATGATGTGAAATGGTTTGTGTTTGAACTTGATTCAAATGCTATACAAACAAGGGACTGCCTACACTTTTGATCCTAGCACTTGAGACACTGAGACAGGAGGATCACTACATTGAGCCAAATCTGGGCTAAGCACTATGGCACTGAAGCATCTAGCTCATTCAGATGCTATGCAGTGTTTCTCTGCATGGCACAGACCACAACACCAGAATGTGAAGCCAACACGAGGTCGTTTTCTTCAGGAATTCTTCTTTTAAGATTTTGAGTATGCGAATGTTGTGTCTGTGTGTATGTCTGCACACCACTTGTGTGTCTAGAGTCTGTGGAGCCCAGAAGAGGGCAGCTGATCCCTTGGAATTGGAGTTACAGGTGGTTGTGAGTTGCCATGAGGATGCTAAGAATCAAACCCAGGTTCTCTGGAAAAACATCCAGTGCTCTTAACCACTACATCATAGCCCATTCTTTGGGAATCTTCACAGAAAACTGACCTCCAGAGCCCACTGAGTGGTGTGACAGACTTGCCCTGTAGCACAGTTGCTAATTTCACAGCACTGCAGAAACAAGCAGCCCTGGTTCATCTGTGAACCACACTTTCAAGCAGATTAGTCCATCTCGAGAATTTGGATTTCATATCTCCAAAGAACAACTCAACTTCTGTTGGACTGAAGATACATGAACATGGATGTAATGAAGAAAGCCTGCTGAGCTGAGATATGGGCAAAGATGGTTCTAATCTAGACCCTGAAAGGCTTCAAAGGGTCTGAAAATCCCTCTGAAACAGAAGCAAACCACAGGTTTCCTTCCAGGCATAGGCACATAGCACCATTCTTCTTCGCCACGATTCCTTATTCTGTGTTCACTGCTTTCTGTTTTTCTCCCTTGTGGCCGATACACGTAAGAACCAGTTCTCTAAACGCAGTACCTGGATGAGGTGGTAGAGTGTAATGTCAGAGGGCAGAATACTAGGAGCAGTGCACTGAGGGAAGAGCGCGGCTTTGAGCTTTGGGTAAGGCGTTAAGGCCATCTTCAGTAGCTGGGGGTCCACTTTCTTCAAACAGTTCTCGCTGTCTTCATGCTGAATGACCTATGCAAGGAGACACATGACACTGGGGAGGATCTTGGACAGTACGCACTTTGAGATTTAAAGACTATCACTTCAGAAGATGCCTCTGAAGCAGCACTGGGAAAGTGGCCCCTGCTCCAGGATGGAGTGGCTGCCTGCCTCTGGGCTACATCAAGCCTTAGCTTCCTGCAGGGTTAGGAAGAGAACCAGATCTGTTGTTTTCAAGCCCTATGCCATTTGAAAAAATAGCCATCAATAGTAAAATGCTTATAACATTTTTATTTCACGTTCATTAATATCATAAGATATTCACACATTAATATCACACATGGACACATCTATTACATTATCATGGGGGTGCATGCATAAAATCTCAGTACTTGGGAGCCAGGACGATCACTAAGAATTCACAACCAGTATGAGTTAGGCAGGGAGTTTATAGGCCAACTTGGACTATACAGTGAACCTGCCTCAGAAACAAAACAAAACAAAACAAATAAAATAGCCAAGTGTCGTGGCCCATGCCTTAATCCCAACATTCTAGAGGCAGAAGCCAGGTGATTTCTGTGAGGTCAGCCTAGTCTGCATATGAAATTTCAGGGCAGCCAGAGTTATATAGTAAGACCCTCTCTCAAAAAACGAAATTAAAAAACCAATAAATAAGTAAATACTATTTATATAAATAAATATAAAAATAAAAAACAAACAAATAAGTAAATAAAACTATCAACTATAAGTGAAGGTAGATGATTCCTAGCCCTTTCTTCTGACCTGTTGTGTTCTAAGGCTAATCTCTGACAGGTGATAACCCTCACCCACTAAGGCGCTTGGTTGTGTGACTGCACTGCAGCAATCTAAGGGTTAATTACCACCAGGAAAGAACTGCTGAGAGAGATGTTAGCAGTGTTCTCCCTCTATCCAGTCACTGTGTCTCCAAAATGCAGGGGAGCACACCCCCACGTGGTCCCTCAAGGGAGTTTATAGGAAAGCTAAAACTATGCTTTAAACTTTCTAAAAGGGTAAATAGCTAAGATGTGCCACGAGCCACATCTGCCCTGGAGTTAGAGACATACATCAAAGGGACAGCGACTCTCTGGCGTGCACTAACTCCACTCTAGCTCAGGGCACACAGCTGTGAAACTCACTTGTTTCACACTAAACCAATGTAATGGCACACTTGATATCAGTCACATTTTTAACACCAACTGAGATTTACACAAGCCGGATTATCTGTGATGAGTTTAAAATCAACCCTATTTCTCCACAATAATGTCGTGTTGCCCGTACCTGGCTGACGCCCCCAGGAGCATACATGGTGGTAGCAAGAGCCAAGAGGGTGTGTCCTTCCAACAGCATGCTGCTCACACTGGCTTGATTGGTGGGAATCGAAATCTGAGCATTTGCAAGACTGGCCTGAAAGATCAGTTTGGGATCTGAAAGTAAAAGGGATAACCACTAGATCAAGACATATAATCCTATGAAAGAGATGTTTAAGTCTATCCACAGTAAGAAGGCTTCCTAAGTTTGAAAGCATTGAAAAGACATGGTGTGTAAGTGTGTGTGTAAGCGTGTGTGTGTGTGGGGGGGTTGGGTTGTTTACCTTCATAAAAACAAAGAAAATGGAAAGGTAATAAAGAATCAGGAGATAAAAATCAGCAAGTGATTTCAAAAACAAAACAAAACAGAAACATCCAGTGTCACTGTTTTTGGTCAGTGTATATTGAACACGGGGCAAAGTTACAAGCTCACTGAACAGCACTGTGGCCTGACAATGAAACCCTTCAACAGCCTTTGACTAGTAATTTTATATGTAGAAACCTGCAAAGACTAAGCGTTTATCTGAAACAAAGGCAACAGGTTTATGGTAAGATATATTCAAAACCATTATTTATAATAAGAAAAAATGCAAATATGAGCTCATTTGATGTAAATGAGAACATAGTAAGTCAAGTGGAGCCTGTTTACTAAGTGACACTTTGTGCCAACATTGAAATGATCACTTTGTCTAAAGATGCAGGGGAAGTCTTATTACACAAAGGCAGTTACAAAACACAGACATTTTCTGTACTCTTACACAAAGCAGGGGTTAAGGCTACTTGCTGGAGAACAAGGTAAGAATAGTTAGAGAAAAAAGAAAGAAACTGAGAGAAATATGACTGGGTCACCAACAGCCACTTGAGGGCAGTCATCTTCCTGTAAGGCCAGACTAGATCTATGCTGGTGTTACCTAGTTCAGAGTTGCTGGTGGCTTCCTTCTTTTTGTTTGAGACAGGGTCTCACTATACAGCCCTACAGGAATAGAACGCACTGTAGGTCAAGCTGGCCTTGAACTCACAGAGATCTGCTTGCCTCTGTCTCCCACTGCAAGGATTAAAGGTGTGTGCACCACCCACAATTCCAGCAAAACCGGGCACTATATAAAAGCCTGGTTGTTAGTGAATTGCCTGATGTATATATGGTGCTTGCCCTGTACCTTTCCCTAGAATTTGGAAAACACTACTAGCTAGACTGCTTGAGGGTAAAGTCATTCCTATCTGATTCTAACCCAAGCAGCTATTTTAGCAGCTCCAAGGACGTAACAGTTTCTTTTCCTTCTAATTTGAAGGTCCAGACTGAAAGATTTATGAGTTCTTAGAACCTACCAAAAGTTAACGGAGAGAACCAACTACACAGAATGGTCTTCTGACCTCCACATACATAGATGGCTGAGGCATATGAGAGGCCCTAGCACCACAGAAGGACAAATGGAAGAAAAGAAAGGAGGAAAGAGAAGGAAATTGAAAAGAAAGGAAGGGAGAAGGAAGGAGGGAGAGGGAAGACAGAGGAAGAGAGGGGGTGGAGAAGGAAGGAAAAGAGTCCTAGCTGGTATTCCTTGAGAAAGGTGTCAATCTACCACAGCAGGAGCTGAGCCTGTGACAGCTGTGGACTAACAGAGGAGAGTGCAGTCCAAGGTGAAGAGGAAGTGAAGGAGACTTAACCACAGAAGCTCTAAGCTCCAATTACTGCTTTTCTTGGCAGGCCAGAGGCTAAGATTCCTTGGTTTTCTATTTCATTAATAAAATGTGAGCCCAGATCACAGTCAGATACTTGACTACAGCCAAAGGATTTACTTAAAGAGTTCCCAAGTTAAATACCATTCAATAGATTCAGTTTATCTAGAGAAAGTTTGTGTATTTAATACTGAACAGAATACCTGTCAAGTTACTGGAAACTTGCCGACACTGAACCAAAAATTCAAGCCAAGGGTGAGCTTCATGTAGTTCTTTCTTTTCCAAAAAGGGACAATTTCCAGGGCTAAGTCTATATTTAAAAACAAACAAACACACACCTTTGGGATTAGCTCATGGGGCACGACTGTTCTGAGCACATTTGATCAGGTGAGAGCTAGCTCTAGAAAAGCATATGCATCCCAGGCCAGCCTGGGCTACACAGAAAACCTGTCTCAAAAACACTGAAAATGAGCTGTGCCTCTGTAGTAGAGCGCCTGCCTGGCAGGGCAGGCCTTGGGCTGGATTCCAGCAATGCAAAAACCCCCTAAAATCCAGCCCTGTAATCAGTGCTCAGGAAGCTAAGGAAGGAGGGTTGCTGTGAGTTTAACAGAGCTACAGAGTAAGACAAACACCTGCCATTCCCTGGCACAAGCACATGTGCGCTCTCTCTCACTCTCTCTCTTTCAATATATTAAAAACTGTATCTAATACTGCTATTACTGATTGAACTAGCAATGGCCACAGACAATCCTACAGGCTGGTCTTGGGTGGACACATGCTGTTCTATGTATATTAATCTGTATAGACCTGAGTTTTTAATTAATCTATTTTACAGTGGCTATAGAATTAAAGTGTTTTGTTTTGTTTTGTTCTATTTTTTTAGAACTCTCTTAAGAGAATCAAGACTTCTAAGTGAAGTCTAAAATCTGTCTTTTACGCTAACAGACACATGCTCTCCAATCGTCTTTTCCCTGCAATGCTGGTGAATGAACCCATGGACTTGCACATGACAAAGGCTTTGCCATTGGCAGCCATCCCCAGGCACAGTATTTTATTCTAATCTCCAGTAATTTCAAAGGCAGGTAGATGCTATATGAAATCATTATCAATAAAACCCACACCTGCCTTTAGTTGAACGGAACCCTGAGAGTGTTAGAGTGGGGAAAACCACTTTAAAAGGATCAGTTTCTCAATCTTAATGTTTTCTCAAAGCGGCTCAGGAGACAAACATGGCAGCTGATCCCTCTAATACCAGAATTTAGGAGGCAAAGGTAGGCCTCTGTGATCTTTGGCCAACTTTGTCTACACAGTGAGTTCTGGGGCTACATGGTGAGACCTTGTCTTTAAAACAAAAACACAGCAGTTCATGTAGGCAGGTGTATGGCGCACACCCGTAAGCCCAGCTCTTAAGTAAGAACAGGAGGGCCAGGAGTTCAAGTTTGGTTTGAGACCCTGTTTTAAGCCTCCACTCAGCCCCAGAACACAGCTCTCAGTACTCACTTGTAATAGTCAAGGTAGACGTAGAGAAGATGCTGCAGGCCGTGCTCTAAACAGTAGAGGATGACTTGGGAATCAAAGTTGCACCCTGCCGAGGATCTGTAGCTCTGCACGGGGAGGGCATCCTGCATTACACCCCCAATCCGGCTCAGTCTCAGGAGGAGAAGTTCAAAGTCTTCCAGCTCAGATGCAAGAAAAATGCCACATCTGTGGGGTAGGTTTGATAGATGAGAAATTAAAGATACACGAAGTTCAAATCAGACACACTTCCCCCAAAACTGCTAAGAAGCCACAGCACTTAAGCGCACCAACTACTAACAAGATGGGAAACTGCACTTAGAATATCACTTTTCTATATTTACTACGCTATATGTCATAACTGCCACACAGAAGGAACCTGAAAACATATGGGAGCTTCAAAGAACACGGTGTGAGGGTCAGGGAGATGGGCTGGGGGCTGAGGCGTGGGCTGCTCTTGCGTGGGCTGCTCTTGCGGGGGTTCTTGGGTTCAATTCCTAATGCCCACACGCTGTGCGGCTCATAACCATCTGTAACTCCAGTTCCAGAGGATCTGATGTCCCCTTCTGGCCTCCATGGACATCAGAAACACATGTAGTATACATATATACGCGTGGGCAGAACACTCTTGTACATGAAATACAAATAAATTAATCTTCTTATACCTATGGATGTTTTGAAAGTAGATACAGCATGTGACCGACACAGTCACAGCTGTGTGTGGAAGCTGCTGGTGTATCCTTCCCACCGTGTGTCTACAACCACCCATCTGCCGGGCCTTTGTGCTAACTATTTAACTTTATTCACAGTTTATAACTATACTCAACTTCAAATAATCAAACAGGGTTTGATTTTGTCGGCTTTGAACTTTATACTAAAACAATGAAGCACTGAGAATGTATATTATCCTCTCCCCTTTGTTACTTGACAGTGGTCGTTCATCCACAGTGACACCCACAGCAATACCCTTCATGCCTTATTTTGTTGAACCTTTGTGGGTCATTTCAGTTGTTCCTAGATTTTAGAAAATTAATTCATGATTCTATGATTACAAATAAGAAAGATCTGGGTGGTGTTGCATGCGTTTATAATCCCAGCACTCTGGAGGGAGAGGCAGGTGGATCTCTGTGAGTTCAAGGCTAACCTAGTCTACAAAGTGAGTTTCAAGACAGCCAGGGCTACATAGAGAAGCCCTGACTCAAAAAATAAAACAAAACCAAACAAAAAAAGAGAAAGAAATCTTTTCCTATATTTACTGGCTGTGTTTATACAAGAGTTACTACTGCTGAGATGAAACACCATCATCAAAGCAAGTTGGGAAGGAAACAGTATTTGGTTTAATGTTCACATCTTAATCCATCACTGAGGGAAGTCAGGCTGAGAAAGCCATTAGAAGCAAGCCAGTAAGCAGCAGTCCTCCATGGCCACTCCTGTCTCCAGGTTCCTGCCCTGTTTGAGTTCTTGTCCTGATTTCCTTTGATGATGAACAGTGCTGTGGAAGTGCGAGCCAAACAAACCCTTCCCTCTAACTTCCGTTTAGTCACGGTGCTTCACCACGGCAATAGAAATCCTAAGTGGTGAGTACAGCTTGTGTATTGCTGACATAGACTAGCCGCACACTGGTCATTTGTGCTTCCTCTGGGGTGAAATATCCCATCTCCTCCTTGCTGCACTCTGGATGCCCATCTGTCCCATTGTCGTCCCCCCCCCCCTGTCAGGATTGAAGGGCTGGAGGGTCAGAGATACTGCTCTGCGATAGGCTACTGCAAGTTGGCTGGCACCTCCCACTCAGGATCCCGACAGACAGTTCTCTTGGTTTCAGTAACTCCTTCCCTGCTGCCTGGGACATGTGGGACGCAAGCCTCCTCCCAAGGTCACGGAGCTACAGCTTCTTCCAAGCTCTTAGCGTTCACTTCGGACGGACATGTAGGTTTCACGTCTACCCAGACATGATTCAGCGCCCAAGGTTACCTCTCCCCAGGTGTCTGCTCCCCAAAAAGACCACTTCCTCATGCACTGCGGGACCGCTCTTGTTGGATACAAACCGATCACAGTGTCCAGGTCTCTTTCTGCTCTTGCTCTTCTGTCTTTCCTACTGTTTGGATCACTGCAGCTTGGCAGTAAACCTTGCTGTTTTTCCTATGGACTCATGACTCACATTTTCATACGTGCATTTAAAATCAGATTGTTCTAATCCACACAGAAACCCAAACCAAGACCTGCTGGGATTGCTACTGAGCCCACACGGTGCCCAAAGAGCACTTTAAGAGGGACTGGCCGCTGGCTTTTCTTGTTCCAAATCTAAAGAGAACATTTGCATTTTTGTCACCATTTGTATAATGTTGGTCAGAATGATTATTTTTAGATTTCAGTGATTTAGGGTAAGGAATTTTTCATGTATGCTTAGATTGCTGATTTTTATGAATCTAATAGAATGGTATGATTTCTCCTTTAAAATATTTACATAATAGAAAATATTTATATAACAGATATCATGACAGGTATTTTGTTTTGTTTTTCAAGACAGGGTCTCTCTACATGCCCTGGCTCTGCCTTGAAACTCACTATGTAAACCAGGCTGGCCTCAAACTCAAACTCAGAGATCTGCCTGCCTCTGCCTCCAGAGTGTTGGAATTAAAGGCATGTGCCACCATACCCAGCATCAATTAATTTCTCAACTTCTATTAAACCAGATAAATTAGTTTTTAAACAACCAAATACTGAGGCAAATATTTTGATTATACAATTTCTACAATACCTTATTTTTAGAAAGTAAGAAGAGCAGGAACTCAATGAGAAGAACAGAGACCAGAGAACCAGATATTAAAGGGCCCCACCCCATAAGTGAGAGCCTTAGGTAATGCTCTTCCCTCCCCTGGATCTGGCTCTGCACCTGCGAGCTGTGAGGCTGGCAGAGCATAAGCACACCCCAGCAGGTCCAAACAGAGAGTAAGAGTGAGGAAACAGGCTGCTGTGCACACCTAACTCTCCTCCTGGGAAGACAGGTCAGATGGCGCCACATAAAACAACTCAGCCCCCGCTGAGCCGCACAACCAGCATGTGCAGTTAGATCTAGAAGAATTCGTTTAGAAACGAGCTAACTCTGCCACTCTGCGCGTGCTCTCTCTCTCTCTCTCTCTCTCTCTCTCTCTCTCTCTCTCTCTCCTCTCTCTCTCTCTCTCTCTCTCTCTCTCTCTCTCTCTCTCTCTCTCTCTCTCTCTCTCTCATATTTCCACTGTCCTCTGCAGGTCAAGACCATATAGCAGAGGTGACTGACTGCACCACAGTGGAGACAGCTGACCCTGGGGTAACCAAGTCTTGCCTCCAGCCACGTGCTCCTTAAACTTCTAATGATAGTTCTACATCAGAGAACACCACATAGCAAGTTCCAGGCCAAACAAAACAACAGAAGGCATGAGAAGTTGTAGGGAGAGCCTCCATCTGCAATTTGAGAATCTGTTCACCATGCCATGACATTACAAACAGATGATTTCAAAACAGCAGCCTAGATGAAGCCCCTCTGAATGTCTGTGAAGAAGCAGCACTGCACTGGACTGGTGGCAGCATAGAGGGACAAGCACAGGTGTGCCATCACACTGGCACAGGTGTGCCTGCAGGCCGCAGGTAAGCAGCCTCCCCTCCACGTGGGGTTTTGATTCTCCCACCTGCTCTGACCCCGCAGCTACAGTACCTGGCCAGCTGGTCTAAGATCGCGTTCCTCATGTGCCTGCTGCAGCAAGTGTTCTGCTCGATGACGGCAGCACTCAGAGGAGGCCACTTGCTCTGCTGAGGTGACACAGTTTCCTGGGCCTGAAATTCTTCCATCCACAAGCTGATGCTTGACCAGTCATGGCGAGCTGTGAGGTGTCTCCACAGGGCTTCTGGGGAATGTGCTTTATATTCTACATGAAGAACAAAACACCTTTAAACCAGCAGTGAATTATGGTTCCTGAGTACTTGTATTCATACCATGTGTGATTTATTCAGGCCCTCTACTTTTTAGTTTTCTTATTTTGCTTTGTTCATTGTATAATCAGTACAGAGACAGGAAGAGTGACGCGTTCCTCTCTACCAGGAATTAGAATGAAGTGGGCATGGGAGCTGTCAACTCTCTTCTCTGCTACATAAGAACTCACCCTGTGACGTGAAGCTTGAACAGTTTGAAGCTACAGGACTTATCACTGCTCAGCCTGTCAGCTCTGCTCCAGAGCCTTGTGTGCTACTAATCCCCACTTTACAGGAAAAGAGACTGTCACTGTGGCACTGAATGACAACCGTTAGCTTTGACTATATCCACTCCTTTAACCCCATGACGTATTTTCAGCACCACACTGTAAATCCACTACAAAAACTTTATAAGCAAGAGGTTTTAATGCAATGACTGGATTTTAAAGAACCTGAACGCCCCCCAAAAGGATCCTAAAGAGGAGACCCCTAAATACTAAGGCATTAATGCCTAACTCAATCCCCACTTAATGCGCTCCTATTTCTGGCCGTTTTATACTTGCCTTCTGAACTTATTCTGGGGAGAAGGATACACTCCTGTGTTTGCCGATCCCACCAGTGAGCCCAATTCAGTGCAATTCTATGGTCCTGTTTGGTAAACTCATCTTTTGTATCACATTTGAGGAACGTGTCCAAGACAGATTTGTGTTTGAAACAGTCCTGTTCCTTTATCCAATACCTAAAACAGTGACATTATATATATTCTTAATTCTGAAGGAAAAAGCCATTTCCTTCATCTGCTGGAGGTGGAGTATAGCTCTGATTACAAGTGGTGGAGTGACAGGAAATTTCAGACGTCCTTTAGCATACGAATTTTACCTTCCTGTGTACTGGGTGCTTAGTTCCACAGTTCCTACAAATGGAGTGTTACCCATGATCCTCTCCATGATCACCCAAGGGACTAGTGAGCCTACCTGGGAAAAGCCTGCATCGGCGCATTTTCCTGGAAGTGTCCTGAGTAAAGCCTTTCAGCTTGATGGACAAAGTCCACAGTTCTTCTTTCTTTTTCAGAAAAACATTCCTTTTCTTTTAAAATTTCAACCTTGAATAAAAGCAATTAGAGCAATGACCACAGAAAAATCAAGAACATTTGTAGAACAAAATGGATGAGATTAAGAGCCATTTGATAATTGCAATGTGGGTTAGAGGATGAAGGACAGTGTTCATTTAGCAGTGCCTCAGGCCCTGGGCTGATCTACAGCACCACAGAGAAAGACAGAGGAGGGAAGGACAAGGGAAAGGAGAAGAGGAGGAGAGGGGGAGAGAGAAAGGGGGAAGGGAAGAAAGGGAATGAGAGGAGGGGAGGGAAGGGAAGGGAAGGGAAGGGAGAGGGAAGAAGAAAGGAAAAAAGAGAGGGAGGGGAGGAGGGGAGAATTGTATTCAGCACTACATTTTTTCTTCCGTCAGTAAGAGGACAACTTTCTGGAGTTGCTTTCTCTCCCTCCACTACATGGGTCCCAGGGATGGAACTCAGGCTGTAAGGACTGGCCGTAGGAGCCTTTATCTGCTGAGCCACCTTTCCACTCTTGTAATCTGCACTTTTACATTAATAATATATATTCACATAAACCTTCCTTTATCATAATGTCAAGTGCCAAAATAATCATAATCATTAAAAGAATTGTGTCAGACATGGTAACACAGGTAATCCCAGCACTGGACAGGCAGAAGCCAGCAGAGCTCTGTAAATTCGAGGCTAGCCTGGTCTACATAGTGAGTTTCACGACAACCAGGGCTCTGTTATACAGAAAAACCCTGTCTTGAAAAAATCAAACCAAACAAACAAGCAAATAAGGACTGTCAGATTTATTTACATTTTTCCTAGATAATAAAATTATTCATTTTAAAGTTAAAAAAATTTGCCAAAGTGGTCTAATAATAATAAACGCACAGCCAGGCTTGCTTATAATTCCAGAAATCCGAGACACCAGGATCAGGAGTGGAAGGCCAGCTTAGACTACGTACCAAGATACTGTCTCAAAATGAAAAATGGAAGCTACACGAGTGTCACCCTGACTTACCAAAAAGTCCCGTATGTTTTTATCAGTCGTATAAAAGCTTATCTTAAGCAGCTCGTCTTCCACACTGAAGCCCTAAAATGGGAAATTTAAAAACTTAAATTTGTAATGGACCTATTTGAACATATAAATATGCTAAATGCAAAAGTGCTCTACTGCAGACAAGTGTCCTTCCAGAATGCCACCCCACTTCTGTTCTCGGGAACATCTATTTCCTACACAGTTACATGTATTGATTGCTTGTCCCCAAAGCCCTTACTACTTTTTCAGAGCAAAGGCAACACACAGAACAATGTAAGGTAACCAGGCAACCGGAGCCCAAGACAGCCAACTGCTGTGGTGGTTTACTTGAAAGCAAAGGCTGCTTTCAGAGTTACCCAGAGCAGGACTCCCACTGCACAGACGCGGGCCAGCCCTCAGCTTAGCCCAGGAGCCCTGCCTCCAGACTTCCCTGCTCGAATGTGCAAACCCAGGGAGCACGGAGCCCCAGCCATGGAGCATAATCCACCAGAAAGTTCAAAGAGTCCCTGGAGAATATAGGATGACCTCTGGCAAACTGAGGCCCTTTTGTGATGCCTTCTATGAAACCGAAGCCCTATGCATGAAGTCTTCTATGGAAAGCATTGTCTTGGGGGTGTGGTAATGCATGTGTGTAGTTTAAGCACTTGAGAGGCTGAGACAGGAGAACAGTGAGTTCAAGGCCAGCCTGGCCTACATAGTGGTGAGACCATGTCTACAAACAAAAACAAGAGACGCCAGGTGTGGTAGCTCATGCCTGTAATCCCAATGCACTGAAGCTGAGGCAGGAGCATCACAAATGAATCAAGGCTAGCATGACCTATAAGGTGAGTTCTAGATCATCCTGTCCTATAGAGAGCTTCAGAGGAAAACAGATTATCACTACTCACCATGTTCCTCAAGAGCCTGGAGGCCTCCTCCACGCTGTTCTTTTTTAAACTGTCAAATGCCAAATCTAGGCCTATCCTAACCAGTTCCTCAAGTCGTTGAGCGGAATGACCAGTAATCCTGAAGAAAGTTTGTGCCTCTGGTATTCTGTTATTTAAAATGGCATCAGCAATAACTTCCTAGAAAGAGAAGAAAAATGTTTAAGTTCCTTTTACGTTTTTTATTATGACGATTATCAACACAGAATGTACACATTCATTAGATACCCACTAAGGGCCTTTGATTGAAAGATCTACTTCTTCAGGCTAACTGAAGCCCACCATGAGCAGCTTAGGGCCTCACAACCATGGGACACAAAGGAAGCATGGTTACAGCCCTCGAGGATGAAAGCTGTGGCAACATCCTAATGGGAATGTATCAGAATAAGGAGGAGGACCACAACAGCGGTGGGAGCTCGAGCCATGGGACCGATAACTGGTAACTGATCAGAAGACAGGGATTCCAAAAGGAGGGAACAACCGTATGTAGAGATGCATGAAAATACCAGGGCAAGCCTTCAGAGACTCTACACCACTCGGTGTAACAGGAGAAGGCACCGGCTAGAACCTGAAAGCAAAGATGATTCCATAAGAGCCTGTGCGTTCTATCCTGAATCTCACATGGAACCATTTTTCTTATCATCAGACACTTCAGGAAGCAGAGAAGGGACTGGAAGTAACTGAGAGCCAAGATAATGTGGTGTGCAGTGGAAGAGGAAGTTCTTGGTCCTGCCAAGGTTGGACCTCCCCAGTGCAGGGGAATGTCGGCGGGGCGGTAAGGGGGTGTATGGGGGAAACACCCGTATAAGGGAGGAGGAGGGGTGGAGGCTTATGAATAGGAAACTGGAAAATGGAATAGCATTTGAAATGTAAATAAAGAAATATATCTAATAAAAATATTTAAAAAAAAGATAATGTGGTGTGTGAGGTCACGTGGGGAGAGGGAGGGGGATCAGTGATTTTGAGAAAGGACTGAGGACTGTTGATAGTGTTCTAGAAATTGTAAAGGGAGGAACACTGGAAGAGGCCTGTAAGACAGAACATAGCCAAAAATTCAGCAAGAAAAGTAAACCTCTGGGCAGAGCTAAGTAAGAGCTCGGGAAGGCAGCACCCAGTGCTTCCCTGCCCATCTGCACTGCAGCAGCAGTCACAGACATGGCCAAATCTGTGTCATCCTTTTAATCTGCTGATCAATGAGACTGCATCAAGGCATTGGCTTTGCCTCTACAGCCCCACAGTCCATGCAGGGAGAGGGACTCTCCTGGTCCCCCTGACCCCCAGTCACACAGACAGTAGCACATTTTAAACTAATTACCTCTGTGAAAACAGAAGCAAACAGGTGGACGCATGGAGGATTTAAATGGCAAACGTGTTCATTAGATTTTATAATGACCAGGACTCAAATCAAGTGCACGTCCTGGTGATGACATCATAGAAGATTCCATGAGACCTGACTGCCAGAAATAACTGTTTATCCAGAAGTCAAAAAAGTGCATGAGGCCGAAGCGCCCTGGAGAGGATGCAGCATGGGCAGGCCTACAACCCTAGCAGTGGGGAGGCCGAGGTGGAGGACCATGAGTTGTGTTGTGCCCACCCTAGGTTATAAAACGTGTTCAGGAAGCCTCAGATAGTGAGACCTATCTCCAAATACATAAAAAAGATAAAACAAAGTTCCAGCCAGGCCACCGAGGCAGGACTACTGGGAGTGTGACTTTCCACAAGACTGATCCTGTGGCAGACAGGGTATTACATCAGCAGGATCTAGAGAGAGAGAGATCTGAAGCCAGGCCCAAGAGCTCACAGGAGTAAAACCTGAGACCCTGGCCAAAGACTCCACACTAACGTGCAGACCCTAAACCCCATTTCTTTGGTATTTTCTTGGGCTCTCTGAATCTGGCAGAGATCTAATGCATGCTCATTTACCTCAGAGCGGAGTTCCTCCCAAACCTGGCCTTCTTTCACTGTGAGGACCTCTTCATTTTCATCAGATTCATCTATGGCATCTCCTGGCTTCCAAGGAAACTTTATCATAAAAGTCCGAAGTTCATTGATGTAGCTGGTCAAAATGGCTGCTCCTTTCTGTAAATGCTCATCTAGCTCTGTGGAAAGCATCAGGGTGTCAGTTTGCATGTGAATGGCATGTGTGCATGTGGTGTATGAGTGTGTGTGTGTGTTGTGTGTGCACATGTAAACAGAGATGGAAAGAAAAGGGAAGGAAAACATACCATGATTTGTTGAAAGGAATTTTGGAAATTGTCAAATTTTAAAACAAGTATTTTCTTTTTTTTTAAAAGATTTTATTTATTTATTTTATGTATGTAAATACACTGTAGCTGTCTTCAGACACACCAGAAGAGGGCATTAGATCCCATTACAGATGGTTGTGAACCACCATGTGGTTGCTGGGAATTGTACTCAGGACCTCTGGAAGAGCAGTCAGTGCTCTTAACCGCTGAGCCATCTCTCCAGCCCCAAAACAAGTATTTTCAAACAATAAACCTTCCCTTTCTACAAGTAACTGTGTTTAGCACAGTCCTCTTCATTTTTCCTCCACACCTTATCCCTAGAACTTTCTGTCAGTACTCCTAGAGTCAAACCATCTCCTTCACTCGGCTTTCTTCACAGTAGTATGTCCTATAAGCTCTGCTTCTGTTCTGACCAATGGCACGCACAGCCCTCAGTGTTCTGACCAATGGCACGCACAGCCCTCAGTGTTCTGACCAATGGCACGCACAGCCCTCAGTGTTCTGACCAATGGCATGCACAGCCCTCAGTGTTCTGACCAATGGCATGCACAGTCCTCAGTGTTCTGACCAATGGCATGCAAGCCAGGAACTATTGTTCTTACCTTCAGTGTGATCAAAAAGCTCCCTCATTTGCTTGTTAAGGAAAGACAGTGTGAGGTGAAGCAGCTGCTCTGCAAAGTGCTTGCTTTGGGTTTCGGAGTCGCTTTCTCTAATTGCTGAGCAGAGTAAGTCCAGGGCTGGGGTCATCTCTTCCACCTCTGAGAATGAAGGAAGAAATTAACAAGGAACACCCGACTGTCTCCCCTACTTGACACATACAGAAAGTTAGTTGCGGTATTCTTAAATATATAAACAGGCCTAGTGTTGTATTTCACAAGCTCTCGTGCCTTTCTGAGGGCTTTACAAACCTCAATGACTATACTCACAAATAACATGTACTGTATTACCACCGTTATTTTGCACACTTGGTGCTTTATAAACTCATCTTTTTTTCTTTTCAACAACCTAATAAATTTTTACTGCCTTTCCATAGATGAAGGGAGACTGAGGTACATAGAAGTCGTTTAACCAAGCTAATTATGAAAGTACATAAAATGGCAGAGCCAAAATCTGAACATAAGCCTGTGTGAATCCAGAGCCACTCCTACATGCATGTAGAGGATAGGAGTGTAACATGCTCTGAATCACTGAATCACCTTTTTGCACTTAAGGGCCCTCATAGGACAATGGCTGCTGGCCTCAGCATCCGCCCAGCTTTGCAGGTGCATGTGTGAAGGACTTATGGGAAACGTGGGTCTGGGACAGTAAGTGAGGCTTACACAACTCCTTTCAGACCCACTTCTACCTTTCAGTAAAAGCAGCACAGGTGGGAGAAGAGGGTTGGGAAAAGCTATCCAACTGCGGATGGGACACTGCTCAATACCACAAATGAAGGCCTCTCCTATGAACTAGTGTGTGTGTGTGTGTGTGTGTGCGCGTGTGCGTGCCTGCGTGTGTGTGTGTGCGTGTGTGTGTGTGTGTGTTTGGTGAAAAGGTTTCTCTGTATAGCCATGGCTGTCTTAGAACTCAGTCTGTAGACCAGGCTGGCCTCAAACTCACAGAGATTCGCCTGCCTCTGCCTCCCGAGTGCTGGGATTAAAGGCATGTGCCACCACTGCCCAGCTAAATAAATAAATTATATATATACATATACACACACACATATATTAAATTGAGAAATATTAAAGAAAAACCCAAGTGGGAGGAAAACCAGCCTTACTATCGGGACAAAAGCAGGTTAGGAGTGTAGCTCAGTGGCAGGGCACCTGCCTAGCACATGCAAACCCCGAGGCTTGATCCTCAGCACAATGAAAAGAAAATAGAGGAGGAGGGGGTAAAGGGAGAGGGGAGGAGGGAGGGAAAGGCAGAAGGGGAGGGAGGAAAATTTTATATGATTTGACACCCCCTCCCTTGAGACTAGGTCTCGTTATCTAGCCCTGCAGGCTGGCCTGAACTCACTGTGTAGACCAGGCTGTCCTTGAACACACAGCAATCTGCCTGCTTCTGCCTCCCAAGTGCTGGGATTAAAGCCTTGTGCCGGATTTTGTTTATTTTGAGACAGGGTCTTTTTTTTTTTTTTGGTTCTTTTTTTCGGAGCTGGGGACCGAACCCAGGGCCTTGCGCTTCCTAGGTAAGTGCTCTACCACTGAGCTAAATCCCCAGCCCTGAGACAGGGTCTTAATATACAATCCTAGCTTCTTTCAAATTTATCAGGCGGCACAAACTAGCTTTGAACTTGAGGTCCTCCCTCCCCACCTTAGGAAGGCTGGGATTACACCATGCCTGGCTGTGAGAAGGTCTTGCTTTATTTTATGTGTATGAGTGTTTTCCCTCAGGTCCTTCAGGTATGTGTGTGCACCATGTGTGTGCCTGGTGCCAAAGGAAACTGGACAAAGACATAGATCCTAGGAACTGGAGCTATAGATGTCTGTGAGCCACTATGTGGGTGCTGGGGATTGAACCTAGGTCCTCTGGAGGAGTACTGAGCACTCTTAACTACTGTGCCATCTCTACCGCCCCTCTTTCTTTTTAATCAGAGGCCAGAGGTGTTTCATCTCTTGGAGCTGGAGTTACGAGTGTTGTGAGCCGCCTGACATGGGTGCTGGGACTGCACTCAGGTTCGCTGGGAGAAAATGCACTGCACCGGCAGAGCCACCTCTCTGGCCGGAGCTAATAGTAAGAAGAAAAACTTAATTCCGATTCTCACAAGAACACCAGTAAAGTGACTGCCATTTTCTCCATGTAACTAGAGTGCAAATTCATAAAACTTGTCTGAGGACAGTTTATTAAAGCAATTTTAGCTGCATATTACCTCGAAGTATGAGGATGGCAATACTCTTAGAGCTAAAAATTCCACATCTAGAATTTATCCCAAGTAAATGACTATACATAAGTGTACACACACGCACACACATTGTAAGAACAGTCATTTAAAATGCCTAAAACGGTAAGTATGCATGCGACAGCTTACTTACGCCTTAGGTAGAGCTGGGAGGAGAAGTGCTGCTGCTGATCAGGGGCAGGAGATTTTGAAGATGGAGTAAGAAGATTTTCCTTGCTCTTCAGGAAGAAATCTACCGTGTCCAGCTGACGATTTTCTATGCCAGCCTAAACATGGGGAGGAAAGAAGCCAGAAGAGAGTTCCCCTGTGTGGGCTGGGAACACAGATTCTTTAAAATTCAAAATCTAAAACGGATACTTCTGGAACTACGAGCCACAGAAACAACTTATTAGTGATCCCTCCAAGGTGTTGGGTGCTGCAGGTCCTTTCTGGAGAGGGGCTACTAGCTGCTCCTGTCCACCACAGCTATCAACTCACCCAAAGGTGGTGGTGGTGGCAATCCTTAGCCCCAACCCCACCCACCTCTTCAACTGACATACTGTTTAATGTAAAAATAGAGGAGGAAATTAGTTGTATTTTCAGAAGAATAAGAATGTTTGTCAGATAGTTTGAAGGAAAGTGAGCATTCTTGGAGCAGCTGAACCTCTTACTCTGCTCTAATTATAAAGTGGTATAATGAGCAGATGTGGAATAGAATAGAACACAATCATGTAGGAATGACTTCCAGACACAGATCAGCTGCTGAGCCCATCCACTGAGTTCAGTCATCCTGGAGTGTGTGTGTGTCCAGTGCCCAATGGTGCCTCTGCTTGCTTTACAGTCCTGTACCCCAGGCTCTTAGGGTCACAAAAACCTGTCATGGCAGCCCTCTGTGGCAGCCCTCTATTTAACAATGGAAGGATTTTAAGTCAGACACAGTCAGAAGACACACTTGTATATTCAAGAGAGGAGGTAGATGTGGCAACATTTGATACCACCACTGGGGAGGGTCAGGTAGTGGGGAGGGTCAGGAATTGGGGAGGGTCAAGCACAGGAGAAGATCTGGCACAAGAGAGGGTCAGGCACTGGGGAGGGTCAGGCAGGAGGATTGTGAGTTCCAGGCCAGCTTGGGCTTTGGAAGATCCTGCCTCAACAAACAAAATCATAAGAGATAAGAGCTAGAGATCTGTGAATCATCTTTCCTACTCTTGATTCCCCCTCATTTTCTTGGTTTATTTGCTCTCATTTGAGGGACTTTGCCTCTAAAAGTTTAATGCCCCCAGAAACCTTGAATATATTTTTTTGTGATCAGGGGATGGATGTGGACTTCTACATGTACATGCAACACAAATGCCATAAATTGGGTGAGGTGTGAAAAACAAAAATATTTAAAAGGTTGGAAAAGGGGCTGGAGGTGGCTCAGGGATTGAGGCTGCAGAGAGAACTGCAAAGGACCCAGGTTTGGTTTCCAAGGCAAGGCGCCTCACGACTGCCTGGAACTACAGCTTCAGGGATAGGATATCTTTGTTTGGCCTCCAAGGACAACCACTCTTTTTTTTTTCAAGGACAACCACTCTTATGGATGTGTGCACACGCGTGCGCACTTGCGCATGCATGCACATGCAAAATTAGAAGTAAAAAGTATTTTTTAAAAAATTGGGGGAAAAAGGCCTATTATGTTGGTGTGCTTAAATACTAATATATTCATAAGTATTCTTTTATCAACATTTTATAAATTTGTTGGCAAGCATGGGTGATTTCAGTATACTTTCATAGTTGTACTGACCTTAAATTCAGAGAGATATGTGAGAAAAGATTCTAAAATAAACTGATAGTTATTAAATGTAACATTTATGTTTGTGTCTCCACACACATTATTCATATAACTACACAAATCATACACACATGCACACACGTGCGCGCGCACACACACACACACACCCCATTTGCACTCAGCTCTCAAGAAGTAGAAGTAGCTGGGACACACGGCAAGTCTGAGACAGTCTGGGGCACTCTTGTCTGAAAACAAACACAGCAAGCCTTCCAGTGCTGCACCGGGATGTGGAGGTTTTCACTCCCTTTCCTTTCTTTATCAGTATTCTGTGGGTACTGGGTCAGCCACTCTTTGTCTATTTCTTAATCTACTAAAGAGAGACAGAGAATAAAATTTACTCAGTCATGGGTAGTTCGTGTGATTGTTTTAGCACTAAATTAGACTATACATATGGAAGAGTGTGTGTGAACTATAAATTGATATATAAACTCAGATCCTATCTTCTAGATCGGGATGGAAGGAGTACAGAAATGAAAATTGTCTCTACTCTGTTGTCCGCAGCCAGCTTCTCATCAGATTAGCTTACTGCTGTCTCCACTTCTGTTGCATCGCCTTTCCTAAATAATGTTTGCTGTACTGCATATCTTTAGAGCCAATAAGAGTAACAAGGAGATGAGCAGTCAGCCCCGGACAGATGAATGGAGAAGACGGCGAGAGCACATGAACCCTCTCTGTCCCCCGTTAGCACAGGGTGCACCAGCAAGTGAACACAGATTCCAGTTACCTCTAGAGCGTGGATGGGGATTGAGCACCGTCCCCAACCGTTGAGATGACAAAGGGAGTCCACAGTGCTGGCACTGCCATGGATCATCAGTCTGTTCAGAAACTCCTCTTGAGTTAAACCAAACAAAATCAGAGACAGGCCGTTCTCTAGGGGAAAAATAAAAGTTAGTTTTAATAAATCAGTAGGGACTTAGATCTTAGGATTTTGACTTAGAAATTAATTCCTAATCACCTAATATTTCCATACCATACCTAAAATACATATATTGAGCTGGATATAGTTATGCATGTCGTTTATTCCAGCACTTGGGAGGGAGAGGCAGGTGAATCTCTGCATGTGCACATGCACACACACTGTGATAGAACACATGGCCAAATTTTGGAGAGAAAAGGGTTTATTTCACATTAAAATCTACCATCCCTCATTTCATGAAAGGAAGCCAGGGCAGAACCTGGAGGCAGGAACTGAAGCAGAGGCCATGGAGGAGTGTGGCTTACTGGCTTGCTCTCCAGGACTTATTCTGCCTGCTTTTTTTTTTTTTTTTTTTTATTTATTTAATGTATGTGAATACACTGACACTGTCTTCAATCACACCAGAAGAGGGCATCAGATCCCATTACCAATGGTTATGAGCTACCGTGTGGTTGCTGGAAATTGCACTCAGGACCTCTGGAAGAGCAGTCAGTGCTCTTAACCGCTGAGCCATCTCTCTGCCCTCAGCCTGCTTTTTTTTTTTTTTTTTTTTTTTCCCCGGAGCTGGGGACCGAACCCAGGGTCTTGCGCTTGCTAGACAAGCGCTCTACCACTGAGCTAAATCCCCAACCCCTCAGCCTGCTTTTTTAAAAAATTTTCTTCGGTTTATTTCATGTGCGTGATGTTTTGCCTGTATGTATGTTTTGCACACCATGCGCATGCCTGTTGGGATTCTTCGAAACTGGAGTTACAGATGGTTGTGAAGCACCTGGATCTTCTGCAAGAACAAGTGCTCTTAAATGCTAGGCTATCGCTCCACCCCTCAGCCTACTTTTTGTACAACCCAGTACCACCTTCCCAGGAGAGGTACCACCCACAGTGGGCTGGGCCCACCAAATCAATCAATCAATCAATCAATCAATCATTGAGAAAATGCCTCTAACCAGGTTGCCTATCAGCAATTCTGTAGGGCATCTTCTCAGTGGAGGTTCCTCTCCCAGATAACTCTAGCTTGTGTCAAGCTGATAAGAACCAGGACATACCCTGAGTTGTTAAGGTGTTAGTGGACTGATGATTTTCAATGTTTGGACACATTTATTTATTACTGTGTGAGTGTGTGCATGTGTGTCGAGGTCAGAGGACAACTTACAGGGGTCAGTTCCTGCCTCCATCTTGTCCCACTCACATTATCAGGTTTGGTGGCAGATGCTTCACCCAACAGGCTATCTTGCCTGCCCATGAGTTTTATATTCAAAACACTGATCACAAGTCTCATTTTTATAAGAACAATGCATCAGGGACACAGATGTACCTTAGTGATAGAATATTGGCTTCGCATGCATGGGGCGCTGGGTTAGAGTCCCAGCATGACAAAAACTAGACTTAAAAAAAAACCCTAAAACGCACGCTATGAAATGACTCTACACTTGGCATTTATATTCCATATTATCTTGCACATTTAATACTGGAAAACCTTAATAATTTATAGAATTGTCAGATTTCTGATTTAGTAAAATAAAACAAGTAACCAGCATGCCTCTGGATACACAAAACTTCAGACTTATACTAACACTGAGACTATACCTCAATGGCAGAGCACTTGTCTGGCATGTACAATACCCTGTGTTCATGCCATAACACGGAAGGAAGGAAGGAGGAAGGAGGATGGAAGGAAGGAGGGAAGGAAGGAAGGAGGAAGGAGTCACCATTTCCTGATCATGGTGGTTCATACTTTGGGAGGCTGAGCAGAAAGATCATGAACTGTTCCTGGCTGGCCAGTGCTAGACAGAGAGACCCTGTCCAAAATGAAACAAACAAAAACCAAGGCAGGTATAGTAGCAAATTCCTGTAATCTCAGCACTAGAAAGACAGAGGCAGGAGGATTGCCACAAGTTGAAGACCAGTGTGGTCTACATCACAGGTTCCTGACTGGCTAAGGTTAAATAGTGAGAGTCTGTCTCTAAAAGGCAAAATACACACGGACACAAAACTAGTCACAAGCAGTTGAGTCCCTCCCCGACTCAACCACTGGAGGAAGTTCTAGCACCTATGCTGAATGGGTACACCTTGAATATAAACTGCCCTGTGCCTGCAGCGCAGGGCCAGGAGAGGTCAGGGGAAGTGCACATAAAGTCTAGGCAATCAACACACAGCAGCCCAGCAGAGAGAACCCCAAAATGGAAATACAACCGCTTACTAGAGAACTACAACCCAGAAACACAACAGTCTACTGAAGAGAAACCCAAATTTTATTCAACACCTAAGTTTCTATGCAGAGATGCAGGTTCAGGGTGCCAGACCAGTAACAACTACAAATCCAGATTTTGTATAACTCTCTCCCACTTTTGCATTTTGTATTTATGATGTTCTCTTTTTAAAAGCCTAGGCTAGGTGTGTGGTAACGCAGGCCTGTAGTTCTAAGAGTTGGAAGATACAGACAGTAGGACTAGGTGGTCAAGACCAGCATTATTTCCACAGCAAGTATGAGGTCAGCTGGGGCTATGTAGGACCTGGTTTGAAAACCAAATAAGAAGCGCAAGGCCCTGGGTTCGGTCCCCAGCTCCGAAAAAAAGAACCAAAAAAAAAAAAAAAAAAAAAAAAAAGAAAACCAAATAAAACAAAACCCTAGTCAGTTCCGACCAAGATAAATATGCAGCATATACATGGCCCATGCTCAGCTGGCTTATAACCTGTTTGTGTAGACTAAAGTCAAATGAGGTTTTTCCAAGTTAAAAATTCAGCCTGTATTACTCTTACTATCTTATCTGGTATCTTAACTTAGGTGAAGAGAAATTATTTCAGTTAAACACAGGGCTCAGTGGTTAAGAGCACTTGTTGCTCTTTCTGAGGAGCCAGGTTTGATGCCCAGCTCCACAAGGCAGTTCACAAGCCGTCCGTAACTCTATATCCAGGGGATCGGAAGCTCTTCTGGCCTCTGCAGGCTCCAGACATGCATGCAAACAAAACCCCTACACAAAAAATAAACTAAGACACACAAGACAATGTCACAACGAATAACAGCAACTTCCTCCCAGAATAAGTACACTTGGCAGTAAGACTAGGCACGTGCTGGCACCAAGGCAGCAGAAGTGAACTATGTTAAGAAGTCACATTTTGGGCTGGCAAGATGGCTCAATGGGGAAAACGACCTCCAAGACTGAAGTCCCTGAGCAGTCCCTAGGATCCACATGGTGACAAGAGAGAATCAATTTTCACAAGTTGTCCTTGACCTCTGCAAGAGTGCTTTGGCATTCTTTGGGCACACACACTCCAGGATTCGTGAGAAACAAGTAGGTATAATTTTAAAAAGCAGTCACACCTCTCCAAAGAGTATCCCAATTGGATATAGCATGCTCACCTGTCAAAGCAAGGCACAGCTGCTGGTCTCCGCTGATGTCTACAGGAGTACACTTCTGGCTGAGAGAAAAACACTGCATGCTCTGGGTCTCCAAGTCCCAGAGGACGACGGTGCAGCTGGTCGTTCCTACTGCCTGAATAAACAGGGCCGTAAATCCCGTCACAGACAGACACGTGAGCTCTGTGGGCTGCTCTTGTTCACTCAGGTGCATTGTCCTCCACGGCCTTGGCTCACTGGTCTTGCTGTGCTCCTTCTGAGGAAAAGCATACTGGCCACTCGGGACATCCCCTGGAATGAAAACGTGGTTTGGCACAATGGGGGAGTGGTTACCAGATTCCAGGGACTCCAAACACAAAGCACCCTGGAACCACGGAGGATAGCAGGAAAGCTCTGGTTCTGAGCTCCTCACAGATTCATTCAGTGATGCCAGCTGGGCTCTCCAGGACCTGGAAGACAGGGCAGCACTTAGCACCCATTACGGTAAGGGCAACAAGTCAAACACGAGCTGGGGCAAGACACTCTTCTAGGAATGAGAGGTGGGAGGGCCATTCTCCATTCAAGGCGACCTGCTCTACAAAGCAAGCTGCAGGCAGCCTAGGAGTCCATAGTAAGACCTTGTCAACAAACATACACATAGAAAAGGAGATCCTAAAAGTAAGCGTTTATACCTATCAACTTGGAAGGACACCTTGGTCAGTTTCATGTTGTGGGCAGAATTAACAAGGTCATCTTCATCTATTCCTGTAGGCCCTTCAATAGGGAGGTCTTGCAGAGTTCCTTCACACAGCAGGTGCCCTGGGTGTAGCCTACATTGAAAAGGAAGAATAGCCATATCAAAAAAAGGACAAACACTCCCAAATCTGCACCACAAGTACTTCTGGGTTTGTGTATATGTGCACATTATTTTGTTTCAGTATTTCTTATCCTTTTTTTTAAAAGTTCGTTTTGAAAGTTTTTTTGAAGGAAAGACCATGCAGTGGGTGGGTAGGGAAGTGGGGGTGGATCTGGGAGGAGTTAAGAAGGGGAATGTGATCAAAATATATTGTAGGAAAACTTTTAATAAAAGTGAACATGGATACAGAGAAGAATGGCACAAGTATTATAGCTTCAAAACTACGGTCTCTCTAACATCCCTTGTAGAACAGTGATGAAGTAAGCATCAGAAATGTGACTCTATGGGCTGGAGAGATGGCTCAGTGGTTAAGAGCACAGACTGCTCCCAAGAGAACTGGGTTCAACTCCCAGCAGCTAGGGGTAGAGACAGAGTGGAGAAAAGCACACAGCAAGAGGAAGCACTAAGGAGTAGATGGCTGCCACTTGTCGGTTACCTGGAGACAGATCCAATACTGAAAGAAGCTGTAAATCAGAACAGGAAGACAAGGAGGGAAAGGTCCCTGGGGAGGGATGAGACCTCATCAAAGATGGGACTCAAAAAGCTAAGGGAGGTCTCAGTAGACATTCCACGGCTGTCTTAGTAGACATTCTACGGCTGTCTCACTTAAAATGCAGGAGGTGAGGCCATTCAGGAAAAGGGAAGGGTAGAGAGAGATGAGCAGGTCTTAGGAAAATTGAGGAACATCTTTATGAGGCTAGGTATGGTGGTATACACTTACAATCTAGCCCTGGGAGGCAGGTGCAGGCGTACCTGGAATTCGAGGCTAGTCTAGACTACACAGCAAACCTTTGTCTCAAAAAACACCACAGAAAGGGGGTTGGCAAGGAGTACTTTTGCAGATTTCTCACAAATGCAAAACTGCTTGGGTGTAGGTGCTGAGAAGGCAGAACCAGCATTTCATTCAGAGCTGGTAGTTTGGCAGGCCAAGGGCTCCCAGGGAGCAAGATCGTACCCTTTAGAGTGCTTGCAAGAAACTGACTAAAACAATGGACCACGAATTGCAAGCCTGGGAAGTGGGAAGTGGGAAGTGGGGACAGGGGAGTGGGAAGCACAGAAGGTTAGGGAGTTGGAAATCCCAGTGAGGTCAGAGGGCAGGTAACTGAGTGAGGCATCTACAGAGTTTGGGAAGTTGTGTTGCTCCATGTGGTGTAATGATCAGGAAGTCATTTCAGATGCTGACAAACCCCAGAGTGTGACTGTGAGAATGGTCAGCCAAGATAAGAACAGAAGAAAAGGTCAAAGAACAAGACCAAGTCACTCAGGAGGCTGAGCTGGAAATATCATTTGAGCCCGGCTCAGGTCCAGACTGAACAACACAGCAAGGTCCCATCCCAGAAGAGAGAGAAAGACTAAGACTGAAAAAACAAACTGTCAGGTGAATTCTCAAAGAGCATTTACAAACTTTATTTAAAAGAAAAAAAGAGCGAAACAGGAAATGATTTAAAAGTGTACAGTTGAGTACTAAATTTTGTCTCAGGAGAAGTGCCTTAAAAGTTGGAAGAGAAGAAAATCATGAAATAAGACAAGAACAGGCGGGGTAAACCAGCCCCCTGCTCAAAGACTTAAAACCAAGGCCAGGCAGGTGGCTGTTCTTGTACTCTTGGTGCTCAGGAGGCTGATATGAGTTTGAGCGCAGCCTGGAAATCATAGTGAGGCCTTGTATTAAACAAACAAAAAAGAAAACGAGATCCTACCATCTAGCCTAGGGGAAATTCCATGAATGTCTACTTGTTTTCAGAACAAAGTCAAATATAAACACATAAGTAGTCGTTTAAAAAACCTGGGGAGGCGCTTCTCCATGAGATAGGAATAAAGTATCACTCATAGCAAGAAAAAAAAAAAAACCTGGGGAGGAGTTTGCAACCGCATAATAATCTGCTGCATACCATAAGAACAACAATACCAACCAACCAGACCCCCCAGAGCTCCCAGGGACTAAACCACCATCCCAAGAGTACACAGGGATGGACCTATGGCTCCAGCTGCATATGCAGCAGCAGAAGATGGCCTTGTTGGGCTTCAATGGGAGAAGAGACCCTTGGTCCTGTCAAGACTTGATGCCCCAGTGTAGGGAAATGTCAGGGTGGGGAGATGGGAGGGAGTGGGTAGGTAGGTGGGTGGTAGAAGAACATCATTATAGAAGCAGGGGAAGGGGTTATGGGGTAGCAGGTTTCTGGAGGGGAAACCAGGAAAGGCGATAACATTTGAAATTAAAAACAAACAAACAAACAAACAAACAAAAAACCTGGAGCTTGGAGTCTCTTAGCGGTAGACGCTGGCTTACTGACCATGACTGAGGCTCTGACCTTGATCCCTAGCACCAAGAGAAAACATTATAGCTGTGAAGACACCTGACAGGTATATAAAAATAAACTTACCCTTTTTTAGTGAGCCAAGCAATAAGCACTAAACTCATTAAAAGCATTCCCAACCGCTCGGGAATGTGTCTTATTGTATGAAGGTGGGACTGAAAGACTAAATGGTTATGAACGGCCGTCTACAGTGTCAGGAAAGACTAAATGGTTATGAACGGCCGTCTACAGTGTCAGGAAAGACTAAATGGTTATGAACGGCCGTCTACAGTGTCAGGAAAGACTAAATGGTTATGAACGGCCGTCTACAGTGTCAGGAAAGACTAAATGGTTATGAACGGCCGTCTACAGTGTCAGGTCAAAAAGCTGAAAGGCCTAGTTCCATATCACTGAATTATATGAGAAGCCAAGAGCAGCAAGCAAGCTAATGGAAACGCTACACAAGCAAGCGGTCGCGTTGCCGAGGTTCTTAGGCAGCCCCAGGTTCAGTTCCTCAGAGGGAAACACCCGTAGGAAACCCCAAGCGGGAAAGCTGAATATATCTTGTCAGACTTCTTTAAGAGGAACATGAGCCCAGTGCAGCCAGGCTCCCAAGCCACAAACCCAGCAAATCCAACAACAGGTAAATTCCATTCTCTTCTACTCTTAAATGGGACAAGAAGTAGGGGTGCTATATAAAAAGTGAGGCTTTTAAAACTGTAAATTTTCTGTAAAAACTGTAAAAGTTCTGACATTTATGTGACATAACTTCAACATAATACCACATAAGTCAAAACCAAACCTTTGATATAGAAGCCAAAATGTGGAGGCAGCCGCAGTCACTTATTCACAGTCTTGCACAGTAACAATCTTACCATAGGAGTCATAATTAGATCTAAGTTTCTAAAGAGGCCTAGAAACAGTTAGTGACTATATTTTAAACCTCTTATGGATCTGTTTACCTAAAGTGAGAAATTTTAGTTATCTGCCCACCTGAAATACAAGTGAAGGTTAAGAGCAACTGCAGTACTGGACGAGCTGACGAGTAGCAAAACATCTAAGTCCCGAGACACTTTCAGTGACATAAAGGAAGAAATGCTGGCAGGCTCCTGCTGCTCAGAATCTTCTCGGGGAAGAGCCAAGTCCACGCGGGCTACATGCATGCCCTTTACAGTGTCAAAAATATCTGGGTGAGCGTTAAAGAAGTGCCAGAAGTCACAAACACACCGCACCCTTTAAGTCATAAGGTTGTCTTGACTGTTACCACCTTGTAGTAGGAGGCTGGAAACTGAGGCATTCTCCAATGCAGTAACCAGATGACTAAGAAGCCCGCAGCTTCACCAGCTGATGCACACTTCTTCCAATCTGCTGCATACCATGCTGTTCCAGATTTTGAGACTATTTCCCAGGGTAAACCCAATTTAGCATTACACATTAGCCAATACCCAAATATTGTCTCTACATGCAACCAACATTAAAAGCTGAGATAGAAGCGCAAGGCCCTGGGTTCGGTCCCCAGCTCCGAAAAAAAGAACCAAAAAAAAAAAAAAAAAAAAAAAGCTGAGATAATTCATTTTCTTGTAAGACACCAAAATCTAAGCTACATTTAGAAATCAACTAAATTTGGATGCTAATTTTTCTTTCTTTTCTTTCTCCCCCTCTCCCCCTTCTCTCTCTCTCTTTCTTTCTTTCTTTCTTTTTTTTTTTGAGACAAGTTCTCTGTATAACCCTTCCTGGAACTCCATCTGTAGACCAGGCTGGCCTCAAACCCACAGAGGTCTTCCTGCCTATCTCCTGAGCACTGGGATTAAAGGCAGCCACCACCACTGTGCTTGAATACTAAATTTTCATCAGAAACATTTGACCCATATTTAGACCCCACAGAGTGACAGTTGAAATGCTGAGAGAAACTGAGCGGGAGATGAAACTAAGAAAGCTGTTTACCTTGCTTGACGAACTCCCCAATATCATACATTCTGAGCATAATGGCTCAAGTCTGTCATCCCAGGACTTGGGAGGTAAAGGAAAGGTCAGGTATTCAAGGCCATCCTTGGCTAAATATTGTGTACAAGTCCAGTCTTGGTTACATAAGATCTGTTTTTTTTTAAGTCTGAAAAGTTAAGTTTATTCTAAATATACTTAAACTCTCTAATAACTGAACAAAGTATCAGATTTTAAACCTAATTAAATAAAATTAAGTATTCATATGCCTAGATAATTTCAAATGTTCAGCAGCCTCACATGCATGACATCTACTGGAGTAGACAGGAAAGCTCTGTAATTTGGCAACAAAAATTAACTCAGTTTAGTATTTTATTATATTTTTATGCAAAAACTATATTTAAAAAAGAAAAATCACTACTTTATGGAAGCTGACTTGGGACTGAGTTAGAGGCTAGCCTGGGCTACAGACTCTGTTTCAAAAGCTCAAAACAAAAGGATGTGGAGGCGGGCTGGAGAGATGGCTCAGCGGTTAAGAGCACTAACTGCTCTTCCAGAGGTCCTGAGTTCAAATCCCAGCAACCACATGGTAGCTCACAACCATCTGTAATGAGATCTGATGCCCTCTTCTGGTGTGTCTGAAGAGAGTGACAGTGTACTTATATATACTAAATAAATAAATCTTTGAAAAAAAAAAAGGATGTGGTGGCATAGGCCTTTAATATCAATATTCAAGAGGTAGAAGCAAAGGGATCTTTGTGAATTAAAAGGCAATTTGGTCTACACAGTGAGTTTGAGACTAGCAAGGGCTACAAAGTAAGATCCTGCCTCAAAAACAGATAGATAATTAGACATACAGGCAGACAGACTGACAGACAGACAAATACATGACCAGGGATTGCAGTTCAGTGGTAGAACATTTGAATGGCACATATGAGGCCTGTGGTCCAACACCCAAAACCATAGAGAAAGAAAAGATCATCCCTTTACTTCAGAAATAAAAGTCTCAAAACCATATAAGAGGTCAGTTTGCAAACCTTCAAAATAATTTTACTGCTAGATACAAAGTATAGTATATTCAAAAACTGTTAATGTGGGGTTGGGGATTTAGCTCAGTGGTAGAGCGCTTGCCTAGCAAGCGCAAGGCCCTGGGTTCGGTCCCCAGCTCCAAAAAAAAGAAAAAAAAAACTGTTAATGCAAAACACTCACTAAAATGGTGAAATTATATGGACTGGTAATGCATACTCGTAATTCTAGTATTTGGGTATTTGAGGCCTTAGAAAAAGATAGAATCATTGCTGGACAAAATAAGGGAGTCATGTTCATGTGGAAAAGACATGGGTCACATCATAAGCAATGATGCATTTAACAGGCACTTAGGTATAGTTTGAATAAATAAAGAATACAAATCTGGGTAAGATTATTATGAGAGTAAGACTTTCTATACATTGAAAAACATAAGTAACATAGTTGAGCATTTTATGAGATTGTTTTCCCCTGAAAATTCTTACTAAGATCTAACCACTCTCCCTTCGCTCCAGTTCCCTCAACTGAAAGTGTAAACGGCTCACCTTTCTACATAGTCTTTCCCCCTACACACTAATCAGCGTTCACAGTCAAGGATACGGATCCAGCCTAATGTACTCAGAAGGAAAAGAAACCTCTTGCAGAGCTGCACGTCAATTATCGTGTCCACTGCCTGTGCAGGCAAGGGCAGTGAGAGGCAGCCCAGCACTCCAATCCCAGATTCTCTCCCCGGAAACACGACACGTACGACGAGACACTCATTGATGAGCAGTAAGGACGTGCTGTTGTCAAATGACAGAATCCTCAAAGACTTGAAGGAAATGCCTATGAAGCAAAAGGATATTATCTTAATCATCGGTCACAAGTCACAGTTGGTGAATGTGAGCTTATAAACACAGGAACACAGGCGAAACATAAAGGGAAACTACGCAACTCCAACGCAAGGCAGTCACTCTTCGTATCTGTGGACATTAGGCATATGAGGTAGCTGGAGGTGAACAGACATGGCAGGCAGTGTCCCAGGGTTCTTTTTATTTAAGGCTCAAGTTTCGAAGCACACCAGAAGGAAGATTCAAGAAAGCCAAGTTTCCCATGGGCTCACGTAAAAACAATCAGATATATTGTTTTTCCTTACAAAAAAAGAAGGAGCCTTACAGTCAAGGGTAGAAAGGATGTTACTGTATGAAAATTGGAGGTCTAGGAGCTTAGATATCTGTTCCTTCAGGCAAGATAGTCAACAGCTATGCAACCAGTCTAGGTCCGCACAGTCCAATTAAAATACACGACTCATTGTCCATTAGACAGATATGACTCAATGAGGCTAGCAGCCAAAGAAACACGAAATCAATTTAATATGTATTATTTAATTCCTTACATATAAAAATATCATTCCAATATGGAATTCATAAAAAAGTTATTAATGAGCTACTTTATTTTCCTTATACTAAGGCTTCAAAACCTGGTGTGTAGAACTAGACTGGAGGTGCAGGTCTACAGCTCCAGCTATTCGAGAGGCAGGAGGAGTTTAAATCCAGGGACAGCCTAGGTAACTTGGTGACACCCTTTTTTTTTCCTTTTTGGCAGTCTTACTATGTGTCCTAGGCTAGCATCTAACTGAGATCATCCGGCTCCTGCCTCGCAAGTGCCAGAATTATAGGCGTCTATTATCTCCTCACTTGCTTGCGACATTCAAAGCACATTTTTAGGCTGAGGCTATAGCTAGGGCACCAAGGGCTTGCCTAGCATTTGTGAGGCCCTAGATTTGATTCCCAGCCCTTCAAAAGTTAAAAGTACAATTTTATTCATATTAAGTAATTTCAAATGCTCAACACCCCAACCTGGCTAGTGGCTCTAGTATTGAGTAGTGTAGCCCACCCTCTCAGATTCCACTTCTATGAGAACTTCTCATAAAAGACCATCAATAGCTGGTCATGGTGGATTCCACACTCCTGAAATCCAATACACGTGAAGCTGATGGAGGAGGACCACATGTTTGAGAGTGGCCTACACTACACAGTCACAAGAAAGGAAGCAAAGGTCCCAGACTTGAACATGACACTTACTGACACCTTGATCTTCAGTGAGCTTCTGCAGGGTCCTCCCACAACAGCTGTGTAGTAAGGCTGCGTCACATCTTCCATCTCTCAAGTCAAATTCATATATGAGCAGCCCACAATCTTCTCGAGCAACAAGCACTCTGGGCTTGTCTGCTGATGTGCTGTTCTGAGACTCCTCCCACAGGAACCTAAGAAAAAAGGTCAGATTTATTATGCTTCTATTCCCACAATCCCACTTAACCATGATAGCAGGGACCAAAGGGCTGAACAAGAACAACTTAGGTCCCTGCCAGCACCAATTCTACGATCCAGTCTAAGAGGATAAAAACCATGTCATGACTCTCTTCCTTCCCGTCCCGTCTCCTCACTTCTTCCCACTACACTAAGAGTGGGCACATGAAGAGAGCAAGAAACTGTTACCTTCAGCTTTTTAAAAGTCGTTTTTAAATTTACTTATTCTTTGCAGCCCTGGCTGTCCTGGTTCTTGCTGCGTAGACAGCCATGCTCACTTCAAATCACAGAGATCCACCTGCCTCTGCCTCCTGAGTGCTGGGATTAAAGGAGTGTGCCACCATGCTCAGTTGCATAGTTGTTCCTTATAGAGCAAATCTATCACTTACTATAATCAATGAGATGAGCTGGAGAGGGCTCAGTGGTTAAGAGCAGTGGCTCACAGCTATCAGTAACAGCAGTTCCAGGGCATCTGACACCCTTCCCTGGTCTCTGCTGGTCTGGTACCACACACATGATACACATACATACATGCAGACAAACACACACAGAAAATAAATAATGTTTTAAATCGGCTTTGGCTGAATTGAATCATTTCAGATTTTAAAAAATTACTTATATTTGCAATCTTTGAATACCCCAGAATATCATGGTACAGGACAACCCTGCCCAATAGAGCTTTGTGACGATACAAATGTTCTGTTTCAGTGCTGCTCCAGACAGCCAACAACCAGTGGGTAGATATGGCCATAAGGCCCTTCTACTGTGGGTACTGCAGCAAGGAACTGCTGCAGTAAAAACAGTCCATTTTAGCCACCTGTGGCCAATGACTATCATACTAGACAGCACAGTCACCCACGTTGGCTAACGAGGACATTACACGACATTTTAAAATAAACCTAAGGCCTGCAGAGATGGTTTAGGGGCTAAAGAGCTAGCTCCACAGGTTTGAGAATGGCACTTTGGATACTCAGAACCCATATAAGAAGCAGTCAGGGGGTTGGGGATTTAGCTCAGTGGTAGAGTGCTTGCCTAGCAAGCGCAAGGCCCTGGGTTCAGTCCCCAGCTCCGAAAAAAAGAACCAAAAAAAAAAAAAAAAAGACAAAAAAACAACAACAACAAAACAGTCAGGCTTGGTGGCCTGGCGGCCGATAATACCAACACCCAGGAGGAAGAGACGAAAGATCTGGGGACAAGCTAGCTGTCTAGACCAGGTGAAGCTGAGAACTCCTGGTTTCTTTTTTTTTTTTTTTTTTTTTTTTGGTTCTTTTTTTCGGAGCTGGGGACCGAACCCAGGGCCTTGCGCTTCCTAGGCAAGCGCTCTACCACTGAGCTAAATCCCCAGCCCCGAACTCCTGGTTTCAGATCGAGACTCTGACTCCAGAAATTCCGTGGAGGGTCAGCAATGGCTCAGCAGGGAAAGGCGCGTGCATGTGCCTTGCCGCCTGAGTTGGGTCTCTGGAGTGCATGTGAAGGTAGACACAGAGAACCAACCCCACAGATTGTTTTCTGCTCTCCACAATCTGTGCTTGGCCATGTCTGTGAGCAGGAACACTCCCCTCCCCAAACGTTAATAGTAATAAATACAATTTAAAAATTACTGTGGAGAAAAACCTAGAAGATGCTCAATATCAGCGTCAGGCCTCTGCATGTGCACATGCACACATTCACACACGTGTAAAAACTAAAATTAAAAGGCCCAAGCCAAGCACAGCAACAGCTACTCAGAAAGCCGAGGAAGGGTCTCTTGAGCTCATGAATTGGACAGTAAGACTCTATCACTAATACACATGAGCCAGATCTGGTGACTCAATAGTAATCACTTTCTTTAGTGGCTGAGGCAGGAGGATTGAGTTTGGGACCAGCCTGGACTACAGAGAAATACCTTATCTTAAGATCAGTCAATAGGGCCCAACTCTGAGAACACTATAGTTAAAAGAGATGAGGCTACCAATCTAATAGTTTCAACTTCTTTAAAACAAAACAAAACAAAACAAAACAAAACAAAACACCCCTTGCTGACCTTATTAGAAAGACTCACAGTTCCCATTTCTGCCTTTTATATACCAAGAATAATGTACAGGCACTCTAAACACATCAGACATGAGAACACAAGTAAGCTGGGGATGGGGTGCATGCTTATAGTAATATTATTAATATTAATATTATTATTGCAAGGGTTGGGGCGCACAGCCATCCTTGGTTCTAGACCAGCCTGAGCTCCATGAGACCTTACCTCAAGGAGGGGAAAGGATGGGTTAAAATATTTGCTGATTTAGCAAACTAGTCTTATGTATGTAGAGCTGTTGCAGAACCTGGAGATTCCAAAGTGGGATACCTGTTGGCTATATAGTCTCATACAGACTGATCCTAAAATACTTCCCAGTGTTAAAAAGGTCAACATATACTCGGGGAACTTCTAAACTTTATGATGCAAATTGTGTTATGAAAAGTGGAAAGCAGGATATTATCTAACTGTCTCTCTACTTTCTCAGTCCATGGAAGCATCATGTCTAGGAAACAGCAGACATACAAGATGTGGAGATACAAGCCCGTAATCTCAGCATTAGAAGGGGTAAGACAGGAGGATTGTGATTTGCAAGCCAATCAGGCTATATCTTAAGAATATGATTCAAATATGGGAAAAGTAGGGCTTTTCCTACTTTTTCAGTGACCTCAAAGCACTTGCATAAGTGAGTGGACAAGTTTAAAGAGGACCAGGGGCGGGGGCGGCTGTGTTTGCAAGAAAACATTAGAGACAATAAATAAATAAATAAATAAACAAATAAATAAATTAATTAATTAAATAAAATAAATAAATAAAAATAAAAAATTAAAAAATGGGTATTTGGAATGATTTAGTTTTTTTTGTTTTGTTTGTTTGTTTTTAAACAAAGTAGTCAGCCTGGTAGTACAGGCAGAGACAGGCAGATCTCTGTAGGGTCCAGGCCAGCGTAGTCTATATTTCGAGTTCTAGAATAGACAGGGCTACATAGTGACGAGGAGGAGGTGGTAGAGGAAGACAGAATTAGAACTCCTTTCGGTGACAATCTGTATTGAATTAAGGAAACAGGACCTGTGCTGAGACCCATCCAGGGTTTGCAGGGGCTATCGAGAAGACATCTTCTCTGTCCACCCAGGAAGTGAGGTAGTGAGTTATGACACGATGAGCATTTCACCTCGGTGGGAAAGGTTCCGAGAGGAACGGTGCTCGATCCTGAGGAGTTTTTCCCCAGGAGTCCATCGTCTCCCACCAACCCACCGTGAGAGGAACGCCCAGGATTCCCCTCCGGAGCAGCTCAAATTTCAGACTCCTCCCACACTCTGCAGCTGTCCCGCAGCACTTACTGCCTAAAGGGGCCTTGGAGGCGGCAGCTGCTTCCACCCCTACTGCCCGGCGCCAAGGAAAGCACTTGGAGACTGCCCGCAGCCGTCAGGCTCCCCAGGGCCTCCAGCTCTCGGTGCAGCTGCGCCCGCGGTCCCAGCTGCGCCGTCTCCTCGGCAGGGATCCGCACCAGCAGCATGGGTAGAACTCGCTCCATGGCGCCGGCACAGCCGGGGGAGGCAGCACTTCCGGGCCCTGGCTTGGCAGCCATCTTGGCCCGGACGTTCCTTCCGGTAGAGGCGCCCGAATGCGTCACGGACCTGCGCGGTGTTTTGGACCTTGTGACTCTCACGTGAACCGAGAGCGGTCCTGCGCCAGTCATTTTCTTAGCCTGGGGTGGGGGCGTCTCTAAACTGAATCCTGCAAAACCACACCTTCCCCTACTCAGCTCATTTCAATATTTGCCGAGGCCTTTCAGCTGCCTGGGCTGATCTTGTTACCAAAGATTTTTGAGGCTGGTGCCTCATACTCCACTGAAACCATGTTGCGGATTACTCTTCACTTTTTGTGCTGCTTGGTTACAGGCCAAGTGCGGTTTTCTTGGTAGCAAGTAAACTACCAGTTTTAAAACTATAAAGAACTAGAACTATAAAGAACCCTCCACCCTTAAACACACACACACACACACACACACACACACACACACACACACACACACACACACACTCCCCCAGCTGCTTGGGACCAGGGTTTAAAAAACAAACAAACCAGACAATGGACTCATCTTCCCCTATCAGGTAGTTTTGAAGAGCAGTTTACCAAGCTCTTCCTCCTAACTACAAAACTGATTTTCAGACCCTTCGAGGTGATTTTTCTTGTATCCTTGGGTACCCAGCCACAGGACTTGGGGGTGCCAACTTTTCAGACCAATAGACCTCCTTTTGAGGTCAATCTATTCTTTGTGGTCCTCCACCAAGGACTTCCTTAAAATCGTGAAGGTTAACATGGTTATATATGTCAAACGATATCCTTTGTAACAGATGGATGCACGCAGAGGGGAGATGGTGAAGTAGTTCACCTTTCAATTTCTTCTGAATTTCTCAGGGAAGTATAGTCCGATACAGAAAAGAGAAGGCAGAGAGAGCTGAGAGGTACTGAAAAGGCATTTGGTCAAGCTACTTATTTGATAAAGGCTCCCTAGTGGCCTTAGACGCCTGATCCTCCCTTCACTGGCCTTCCAGGTACTAGGAATACAGGATTATGCCTCCCCGCCTAGTAACGGTGCCTCTGTAACATAGTCAATGCTACAAGCTGAACATTTTGGCTGAATGGCAACCTGTTAACCTGCCTTCCTGGTTCATTCAGTCTAAAGTCTAAAGCCTCTCTCTACTCGTCACTCTCAAATCACACCATGTTTCCCCATAGTATTTATGACTAACTGATATTTTAGGTCAATTCCTGACCAATCTCTATGTAAACCTGGAGGTAGCAGAGACTTGTTCACTACTGTTATCTTCCTGCCTGAAACCCAGCGTGGCTCATGAAAGGTACTGTAGTGTTCCTTGATGAAGCAGGTCTTTCATTTGACAAAATACAGCCATGTATTTTCCTACGCCAAGGAAGATGCTTACATCCAAGCCTCTCAGCCTTAGCTGAACTGTTTGGTTTACATAAAGTCTGACAACACTGAAGCAACATCCCAGATCAGACTTTTATTAAATACAACAAGGCCTTTCCCCTTATTAGGAAGGATATTCTTGATATATTCACGAAAGTAGGCTTCATTTGTAATTCCAAACTTACAAACAAGTTTCAACATACCATTTGATATTCCTTTAATTATACCCAAGTAGTCATGCCTTCATTTTAGGCAAATCACCTAGATTTTAGGAAAGGATATGACGATGTGGCAGGGTTCTCCAGCACAACAAAGGATAGGAAATGGCCCCGACGGTTTCACTGTAGACAGGTGATGGAGTTTCATTTCTGGTATTTTAATTTCTCAGGTATATGTTCCAGAACTAATACATCAGTAGATATAGGCAAGCCTACAAAGAATAAGAGCTAATTGCAAACAATGCCATTTTACAGACACCTATGGTTTAATTCATGCTTGGCTCATTCTAACAGCCGGTAAATTCTGAGGACAGAGATGGTCTCTTATTTCTCTCAGAGCCTTGGAATAGTCTCTCAACTATTGTTTGAATGAATGAATTATTCAACTTTTCAAATTACAACTCTGAAATAGCACCTACAGATGACCAAACGCTGGGAATAAATACAAAGTTGTGGCTCAACAGGCCACAGGACCCTAATGAGTCTGGACCGGGTTACTCAGTAAATACCTGAGTGTCTAGAGCAACTTCTAGATTTTTTTTATTACATTGGAGGTCAAAGGACAACTTTCGGGAGTTACTTGCCTCTTTCCATCATATGAGTCTACCTGCTGAGCCATCTCACTGGCCCAAGAGCTTTGTTTTTGCTTGTTTGGTTTGGGTTGGGCTTTTTTGAGACAGAGTCTCATTTCTCACTATGTAGTCCTGGCTGGCTTGGAACTTACCTCTGACCCTAAGTGCTAAGATCAAAGGCAGACCGTGTCTGAAGCTCATTATTTTCCATGGTCAGAGTTCATAGGAGATTTGGTACACAGACCTGGACTGGGCTTGACGAGGGTGAGACTTTGTTTCTATGAGCACTTACTCCATTCTGGCTTCCAGCTGCTGAACTAATTGTTGGTCCATGTGGTGGTAGAACAGGGGGAGGAGATTCCTGGGGAAGGCTAGAGGTTCCGCTAAGGATGCTGCAGGTAACTGAGCAATCTCCCAGGCAACCAGAATCACCAAGTCTGTCCTAAGGGACAGAAAAGAGAAGCCTAGCAGACCTTCTATATTTGTGCAGGAAACTGACACCCAGGCCAAGTCTGTTATTACTCTTCCACCACTGCAGGCACGGATCCTCTCCCAGACAGCAACTGAGAGGTAACATCTATACATTTGGTACACACCTGATGATGCCCATCCATCCTCCTTCCTATTTGATTTTAATTCTAAGGAGTTAATAGTACTAATCCCATATGAAGAAACAGACTAAGAAGTGAAGGGTGTCAAAGTTATATTGCAATAGACAGGTCTGTTTGACTCTAAATGTATTTTCTTTAATTACTATGAGCCTGTCCCCTGTGGGAAGCCAACATTACAACATAGGAACCTGTGTAGGGCAGGAGAAGATACAGTTTTGCCCACCTTCCTCTCTGGTACTTGAATATGTTCTTCCTGAACTCTTTCATAGGGCTTCTACACACCCAGGGCATAGGGATGTGTTGATAAGGCTTTATGATCTTACCAAGCTACGCAGTCACTGCTGGATTGCAGGGAAGAATCCAGGGACACCAGCTGCTCTCCATGACTTAGCAAGGCATACAGCAGGGATATCCCAAACTACGAGGGAAAGACAGTTCAGGACAGAATGAGTCCTCCAGGCATCCTGTGCTCCACTAGCTCTGCTGTCATCCTCCACCTTAAAGGACAGGTTCCAAGGTACAGATGGAGAGCAATACACAAGAGCTGCCAGATCTTATAGCTAAACGAAGAACTCTTATACACCCAAAGGACCACTGCTCTGAACGTCCCAGGAATTCTATGAGAGCTGACAAGATGAAGGAATCGGTCAGTAAGTGAGGAGCCTGGTCTCTGGCCTGGGTGGTCTGCGGGCCCTCCTTTCAGAAGTACCACTTTAAGCACACAAGAGCGCACAAGAGAATGCCCTAGACTGTCAAATCCAGAGTGGCGTGCTTAAAAACTTGCTATTGGGGGGAGGGGGATGTTTGCCCGGAAACCGGGAAAGGGAATAACACTCGAAATGTATATAAGAAATACTCAAGTTAATTAAAAAAAAAAAAAAAAAAACTTGCTATTGTGGGCCGGGGTGGAGTTCAGTGGTATGGGAAGTGCTGAGTAGCCACAGGCCTCAGCCCAGAGAAAAGACTGTCTTTCCTTTAGTAAGGACCTACTCTTATAGATATATGGGATGTCTCTCTTTTTTTTTTCTCCTGAAGGGTACACAATAAGAAGTTTGGAGACTTCCAGTGTGGAAGCTCACACCACCTGCAGCCACAGGGAGTCCATAAGAAAAGATGTGCCTCCCCCACAGGTCTTAGGTAGTCCACGATAGCCCTGAACTCACCATAAAGACCTTGAAATTCTGATAGCCTTGCTTCTACTTTCCCTTACAAGTAGGAACCACCACACTCAGTTTGGGAGGTGCTGGAGATCAAACCCAGGACTTCCTGCATGCCTCGCAAGCACTCCACCAACTGAGGTACACCCCACCCCCCAGGTCCTATATTGCATGCCATTCCCTCCATGGCATTCACCACAAGCCTCACCACATGTTCATGAACAACAGTGTCTGACAGTATGGGAAGAAAGAAGAGAAAGGGTGAAGGGAGGGAGGGACGAAGGGAAGGAAGGAGGAGAGAGAGAGAAAAAAAGAAAGAGGGCATGGGGGAAAGAAGACGCCCCCACTACCACACAAGGATCTGGTATTTAATAAGCTCTCTCCAGACAATCCTGTGCTCACACGGAGATTGCTCACTTTTGACACAGGTTTAGAGCAGCCTAACACTTGCAATGCAACGGAAGCTGATCTTTAACTCATGATCCCTCTGCCTCAGCCTCCTAAGTACTAGGAGTGCACCATGACCATTTTTCACTAGACATGGAGAAGTGCTGCCAAGGATAAGATTTGTGTAGAGATGAGAGCATTCTCTTAATTATTTCTTTCTAGTGGTGCCATTTGGAAGACATCTATAGGAGGCTGGTTATGGTGACACATTGCCAACATGTATATGTTAAATGCTAAAGATTAGCACTTCAAGATTGTCCTTGGTTACATGGAGATTTCTAGGCCAGGCTGAACTAAATGAGACCCCATCTCAAGAAAATCAAAACAAACAAAAGCCATCTGTGGAAAGAAAGGTGTCCCAAGTATATTACCTGATTCTGAAGTACCACAGAGACTGGCCGCTCTGAGGAGTCAGGTGATAGCAACATTAGACCTTGCAGGGCATGGAGGAGCTGAGGGAAGGTCAAATGTCTGATATATTTCCTCAGAGGTTTGAATAGCATTTGTAGACTCTGAAAGAAGATCATCAGTAAGTACCTCTCCCAACTCTGCTATAACACTCCATTTCTTCATATTTTGCCTCCACTCCCTTTCCTGTCTGACCAGCTTTAGGCATCATCTTGGTCAGGTTCCTTGCCAGGGCTAACGCTGTTCATAACTCTCTTCCTTATACTGGCTTTCTATAGGATATAGATCTGAGACCCACCCCCCCATCAAAGGACACTCACCTCCTCTCAGACTCATAGTACAGCCATTCATCTCAAGTCTTCCTTTGCTCATCATACCTGAAGATGACCTGCTATGGTTGTTGGTCCTGTAACTTCCTTATTTAGGGGTGGGCAGCACTATGTTACATCTTACTGGCATCGCTAGGAAGGGAGGGGATGGAGGGGTGGACAGATCCCAAACCCATCCAGATCATCCTTTTTGCTATTTATTGTCACAGCACCTGATCAGCCATGTCTCTCTGGATCAGGAGGGGCAGATGGTACGTGATATACAGGAGGAGGCTAACAGCTTGATCCTGGAGCAGGAAGGGGAGCAGCCGAGCCACGAAAATTTTCCCTTTCCTCACAGACAGCACTTGCAGAAGGTTATCTGCTGCCTCCCTATAAGGGAGAGAGGAGTTTTGAGAGTTGTGCCAGGAAAGGAGGCTTTATGCCAGCAGTGAGGCCAATGCCTGCTGGTCCTTCTCTCTGAGGCCGAGGCAGGACTCTGTTTTACTCACTCCAGGTTGTTCTGTTCCTGAGTCTTTAAGGCCTGAAAGAGCTTCTCAACCTGGTTGCTCTGTTCCCTCAAGTGGTAGTGTTGTGGTAACCCATCGTTCTGGCCCTCCTCTATTTTTAATAACTGAAGGAACATCTGGAAATTTGACAATGGCGGGGGCGGAATTAATCGAGTAATATTCCGTTCTTGAGAATTTGGTCAAGGGCACTGCCTTGTGAGTTTAGCTCACCTTCTCAATCTGGGATAATACCCGAAGTCTCTGGCTGCTCGCAGCTCCTGTATCCTAGACACAGAGAGGTCCTGGCCATCAAGGCAGCTAGAAAAGGCTAGACATGATCTGACCACATTGCTTCCTCACTCTTACGTCATGATTTAAACCCAAACACGAATGTGTTCCAGACAATGGGGGGAGGGGAATGGTGTGCAGAAAACATTCTGGGATGCTCACATTCTCCTACCTGCTCTTGAGTTCCGTGAGATACAGCATCAATAGCTCGGCGAGGGCTAAAACATGTTGATACAGCCACCTGGCCCAGGGAACCCTCGATTCGTACCACTGTATAAAAAGAGCCAGAAGGCACATGCTTTCCTATAGATAGGCCTACCCACCCAGATTATCCAGCCCAAACCAGCAGCCTGGCCATACCTGACTCATAAACTTCAGACTTCTGGATGTAAGGCGTGACCAACTTGAGAGACTGAGCCCTGTTCCTCTGCCCAAGCAGCTCTTGGTCTGCCTGCCTCTTCTCTAGCTTCTGATAGTACTTCTGAGAGTCCAGGGAACAGGCAAAGTGTGTAAGGCAATTATTTCTAAGGCTCAAAAAAGTGTACAGAGGTGGACATGCCTACATTCCCAGGGTAGGTTAAGGAAATGTCTTGAAGGATGGAGACCAATCCAGGGTATTTAGAAGACAGTAAATAACCCCATTTGACCCAAGAGTAGAAGACTAGAAGGGACAGAACTTGGGATGCTAACTTTAGAAAGTACTGCCTTGGAGTAACTGTGCCAGCAACTAAACAGATGTGGCCTCCATGGGTTGAAGAGGGGGTCAGTGAAGGCCAAGGTCAAAGGCTGGGCCTGGGGGCCAGAGCCCACCTGGTAGTAGTAATCATCCAGGCGGGGGTTCTCGCTCTGCAGTTGAACCATCTGCACTCTTATCACCCAGTCCTTCTCTTTTCGGGTCATGAGGTTAGCATAGGCGTCTGACTCACGAGACCGAGGCTTCTGGCCTGGAACACGTCTAGCCAGGAGAAACATCCTTTTAGGCCAGCCCTGTCATGGTGACTTCCCAAGGAGAGGTGGACAGGCAGTGGAGTGTTCTTGGAAGGACTTGTACAGGTGCAGTGTTGGGCAATTGTGACAGAATATTGTTTATGCAGTGGTTTTGGCGAAGAGGGCTAGACACAGGAAATATCCGGCATACATACAGACTGATTCCCCTCGGCCCTGCGTCCCATCCAGGCTTTACCTTGCTGTCTGACTCCACTGCTGCTGCTGCTGCTGTAGGATCTTCTGATGCTGAGGGTGGAGCTGGGTCAGATGACTGGGAAGTCTTAAAAGGAAACCAGGAGAGTGAAAATTGTCTGCTCTGCACCCCAACCCCCTCACCCATTCAGACTGGGTAAGTGCCAGGAAGTCTACAGCAGCCCTACTGCATCTGTACTACTCCCCCAATCAAAAAGCAGAAAACTCCGCAGTCCTCATTTCCCCACCCCATCCCAAGATACGATTTTCTGTAATCTAGGCACAATAGACAACCTTTGGCTTGATTAGCGGGTCTCAGTTCTGTCAAGGTTAGCTGACCTCACTCCTTTAATTTCCCAAAGTCTGCTGTTTCTTCGTCTGTGAGGAAGCCGAGACCCCACTATGCTTCTGATTTTTTGTTAGCGAATCTCTGTAAGCGTTTCTCTGTGGCAACTGGTAAAGGCAGGTCCTTGGCCACTATGTCTTATGAACTACAAGAGGAACTCAGCTTGCCCTGATAATGTAGCCTGTCATTGGTACCTGAGTTTAGGGGGCCACGGGGTCAGAGGGCTGCAGAACAGAAAAGGATCTGGTGAGGGCTGTTGAGGTCCAAAATGATGGGCTGGAGAACTGGTTCTCGGGAACACGGACTGAAAAGGAATTGGCAATAGATAGGTTCAGGCGACAGGGGACATTTCACAGAGAGGAGAGAATGCTGCCTGGCTCAGGCCATTTTCTGTCTCTGGGTTTCTGACTGGCCTCTTTCCCTGCAATAACTTCAGCCAATGTTTTGCTTTGTTGGGGGACCCTCGAGGCAGCTCTGGAGACCTGCCAGTGGGGGTGGAGAGGACATGCTTTTGTGTTCTGATGTCAGCCACTGAGGGCAGGCTCCCTGCCTTTCCTCTCCTCAAACCCAGCATTGCTCAATTACCTCATAGTTCTCCCTACAGGATTTCCTGTTCTTTGTTTTTTTCACACTCTTATGTAATTCGTGGATGGCAGGTGTCTTCCTGCCCTAAATCAGTGCTGATCATCTGCTGAGATATTTTACAATGCTGGACCAAGGATGTCCCCTCTAGTATGCGAAGCAGTTCTAGTAGCTCGTATTAAGTCTGTCCTGCACCACCTGACACACACCAAGCTCTTCTCCATGATGTGGCTGCCCACCCCATACCAATGCTTCTCTTGGGGTTCTTCATCTCTAGGGTAAAAAGAAGGGGAGACAACATAGCGGGAGCAAGGGACACTCAATACTTTGGGAGTAGAATGTTCTGCATCACCCAGTCACCTCCTCACTGGATGGAGACTAGAGCAGACTCACCTGACACAGAAAATGCAGGGAGGCTGGTGACATCCCCAAGGCACCAGAGGCCCTGACTGTGGGGGAACTGTGCAGCCCTCTCTGGAATAGAAAGGAAGAACTGCCAGATTCAAGCAGGGGGGGTGGGTAAGGGTGAGGGAAAGGGTGGGGCAGGGGCCCTCCTCCACCACACTGTCTTCTCCTTTTGTTCCCACAGGAACAAGCTTGGAACATCAAAAGCCAATCATTTCAACAGCCTGACCCTTTTCCTTTATCCTCAAGGCTAAAAAGGCCAGGATCCTCCTTCCTGAGAAGATGACTAACAGTTTAGGAATAGTTTGCAGGAGGGTTAAGTCACCTCATTTATACCAGGAAGGCCTTGTCTTTCTCGACTGGCCACGTGAATTTAAGGGAGAATGGTAGGAATGGCTACTGAGACACAGGGGCTGAGATAAAAGTGACTCACCAATAGTAGTGCTACTATCTACAGGAGACACAGGACTCTGTGGCCCTGCTGGCATTGTGTGTCCACACACGCTAAATACCATGCATGGCCATAACATGTACGTGGATAACTTCTGATGCTGGTCTACCAGGGCTCTTTCCACCTTTGCGTTCCCTCATCAGCCTGGAACTTTGCACATACCCTGGGCAGGCTGGCCTTAAGTTTCTAAGGACCTTTCTGTCTCTACCTCTCGTCTTACGGTGGCTGAGTCCAGGGTTCCACACATGTTCTGGGGATCTGAACTCAGGTCCTGACATTTACAAGGCAAGGGCTTTATCAACCAGGCCATCAACCTAGTCTTGTGGAATTTTGCTTTGGGCCGTGTGTGTCTGTCCTGTCTATCTGTCCATACATCTGTCCATTCCAGTCCAGTCTGGTCCCATCTTTCCCGGCTGTGGTCCATCTGCCCTGTCTGTTTATCTGACTGTCTGCCCCTTCTGCCCTGCTCATTTGTCCTGTCTGTCTATCTGTCTGTGAATGGCTCTCTCTATCTAATCCAGACTGACTGACCAGTCAGGATCCATATGTTTCTACCTCAGGAGTCTAAGTGTTAGGACTGTGGGTGTGCAGCACTATACCTGGCTTAGGATCTGATTTTAGGTAAAAGACAACTGCAGAAACTTAACCTGGGAGACAGAAGGAAAGAGGGAAGAAAAAAGCCCTGACTCAGTGTCATACCTGGGATAAAACATATTAATTCAAAATGGGTCTTAACAAAGAAGTAGAGGCAGCGAGGAGTGCTGAGTGGCAGTCTGCTAAGGTCTAAGTTTGGGGCCGCTCTCTATCCTACCTGCTGTGGTACTTGGGTGTTTTGGATGGCGCTCACTATGGCTGGATCCCAGAGATCATTCCCCTCCTCCTTCCCTTCTGGGGCCCAGTCTGAACACACAAATTTCTCCTCGTTCTCCTTCTCTTCTTCCTCCAGTTGGAAGGCACATTCTAAGCCTTCTTCAGGAGCCAAGGGAACAGAGAATTTGCTTGGCCTGTGCTGTAAGTGCAGACCTGGGGAGAAGATGGAGACATTGGTGAGAGGCTGACTGACACTCAACAGAGACTCTGTTCAGAAGCTACCTCTAGAACCATTTTAAATACTGGCTCTGTGCTGCTCTTAGCCCCACTGCTCCAGGAACACTCCCAAATGACCCGCACAGCCCCTGGCAGGCACAAAACCCCTGCACTTCGCACATAACATTTCAGTGGTCTGAATGGATACCATAGGCTTCTTTCTCCACCTGCCCCTCCTAATCCAACAAGCCCTTCCCTTGCCTCTTTAAATGAACCAGTCTCAGCTGTACCAGCTCAGTGAAGTTTAACCCCATGTGCTGGATACTTCACATTGTCCGCCTGCTGGAAAGCCATAGAGAGCAGTCAGGAGCATTGCTGATAGTTTCCCACAGGGGCAATGGAAATAAAAGCCCAGAAAAAGTTTATCTCGGTAGCAAGTGGAAGAGCTTTCACGAATGAGCCGGGTTTCCTAACCACGACGAGGTGCATCCCTTTGGCTTATGAACCTCTGGACATTTTCTGTCCAGCCCAGCCCACTTGGTAATACCTTCAAGGCATTTCATCCTGGCAGCCTGTGGGCTTCCTTGCCAGTTGTGTCCTCCACTGATAAAAAAGCCTCTGGAAGGAGAACCTGGGAGAGGGAAGAGACCAAGAGACATTCTCTCCCTCAGCCAATAAAGATGGGACAGCCCCCTAAAACATCCACGTTCTCCTTTCAGTACGGTGAGCAGAGAATATTGACCCCCAAGAAGTGAGAAGTCTGGGCTCTCAGATCAGCACAACCCCCAACCCTCTCATCCCACAAGATCAGCTCCAAGGAGGACAAAAGTGAGGGATTAGGCTAAGCATCAAGAATACAGGCAGACACTTTCTTTGCACAGTGACACCCTGCTGTGGGCACCCCCCACCCGACTGCTGCTGTCCTTCCCACAGCTTAACCATGTCAGCCCGGGCCAGGGTCTGCTTGCTTCTCCTAGCTTTTGAAGGCTCAGCTCACCTGTTAAAGGGCCGGTATGCTTCACTGCTGAGGTGGTGAAGGAGTATGAGAACTCTAATAAAGAAAATCCTTAGTCAGGTGTGGAAGCACAGGCCGGTGATGCCAGCACTTGTGAGATGGAGACAAGAGGCTCGGGAGTTCAAGGTAGCCTCAGCTACCTAGGAAACTTGCTGTCTCAAACAACAACAAAACAAGGACAAGAAAACTCTTAACTGAGTATAGTGGTCCACACCTGTAATCCCAGCACTTGGGATTCTGGGGAAGGAAGAATGACTTAGGTTTAAGACTAATCTGGGCTACATAGTGAATTCCAAATTGGATTGGTCTTGTCTCAAAAGATAAAAAAAATAAAATAAAATAAAAGCAAACCAAAGGAAATCCTTTTTGATTGGGGAAGAGAAATAAACTGTCCATTTAAGCACCCAACTCTGCGAGTACAATTTATTGGGGCTGATATTTTGGGGCAAATGCTTTAAAAAGGTATCCTTTCAGAAAGCTTTCAGAATTTTGTGAAGACCTTTGCTTCCATTGGATGCCTTGGTTTTAATCCAACCTAATTAGAGAGGAAAGTTCTGGATACATCCTGGAGAGGTTGCCTCTGGGAAAGGCACCTGGCAATGCTTGACCACACTGGGTTGCATCAACCCACACAGCTGTCACTGATGCTTGGCCCTGCAAGTTCCAAAGCCAGACCTCAAGGGTGAGCACACCTTAGCACAGGACAACACAAACTTATATCTTCTTGGCTACTTTAACTGTAACTGCTGGGCTGTAGGGAGGCCACGCACACTGCCCGGCTATCTGTTCTTTCCAGGGACAGAAAAGCTATCCTAGCAAGTAATATATGCTGCTCACTGGGATTCGAAAGCAAAATGAGGTCACAAAGAAAGTAGTTTGACCTGGAATATGACTTCATATGCTTTATTAGATTGTCTCACTCTGATGCAGGAATTCTTTGGATGCAAACAAACAAGCACAGGTTGAGGTTCTGCCTTATCCAGGACGTCTCAGACGCTCCCTTCGTGGCCCCAGCATGTGTCCTCCTTATGTGAGCTCACTGGTCCTTACAGCTTTTTATTCTTCGTAGCTACAGCACTGTCATTATTTATTATTCATTACTATTATCAATTATATTGTTCTTTCTATAATTTCTCTCTCTCTCTCTCTCTCTGTGTGTGTGTGTGTGTGTGTGTGTGTTATGCACACATGTGTTCAGATGCATGTGCTCATGTGGAGGCCAAAGGAGGAAGTTGGGTGTCATCGTCTCTCATTCTCTGGTTCTTTAAGACAAGGTCTCTCACTGAGCCAGAAGTTAGCCATTTCTGCTAAGCTGGCTGGCCAGTGAGCTCTAGGGACCTTTCTCTTTCGACCTCATGCAGCCATGCCCAAATTTTATTTAGTGTTGAACTCAGATCCTCTTACTTTCCCACACAATGTTCTTACCACAGAGCCCTTTCTTCAGCCCCAACACTTTTTATTATCACTATTTAATTGCTATGTTTTCAAAAGCCCTGGGCAAGTGAGTCTTTTGTTTTTGAGACAGGGTCTTGCTATGGGGTTTGACTTTGACCTGTAATTCCCTGTGTAGCCCAGGCTGATCTTAAACTCGGGATTCTCATGCCTCAGCCTTCCAAATACTTGAATTACAGGCATATACCACCACCATGTTGGCCTGGAAGTTTGGCTTCTGCAGACACATGATAGAAATCTTGAAACTTATCTTGCTCTACCTACAACATCAACTAGAACAGCATGACATGCACAGGGGACAATGCTGCCATCACAGGGACAGGCAGTTCTCATGACATCTGCCAGCTGATCTCAATCTGGAAGAAGTGGATTTGCCTAGGTTGACAGAGAACTCTCAGGTCACAGTAGTAGCTAAAATCATAGACTATCATGGTTTCCTTAAAGCCTTCTTCCTCCAAATGTTTAGTTCTTTTAAAAAAAAACCACGAATGATTAAATTAACCTATTTTCCATTTATATATTAGATTCAAACCCAGGGTCTTGTGCATGTTTGGTAACTACTCTACCACTGAACTGCTCCCCACTTTCATGTCTGTGATTTGGGGGAGTGTATACGGGTTTCATGAATCTGTAAAGACCACAAGTCTAACATTCTACACTTTAATTTTGGAGACAGAGTCTCTCACAGAACCTGCAGCTTGCTTTTGGGGCTAGCCTGCCTGGTCAGCAAGCATCCAGGATGTGCCTGTCTCCACGTCTCTACACCCTCAGCCCTGGTTTACAGACATGCACTGCAGTGCTCAGATTTTATGTATGTGTGTGGATCTGAACTCAGGTCTTCATCCTTTAGCCACAAGCACTTTCCTGACTGAGCCATCTCCCCAGCTCCCACCCCACTTACATCTAATTCTAACAGCTAAATGAAGTCAGAATACTAGACAGAGCTCATGAGGCCTGTTCCCACAGAAGGCAGTGAGCAAAGACAGGAGTTGAGTCTTGTGCTGCACTTTGCAGAGGCAGCAACCTTGAGAAGGCAGGTTAATACCTGTGGTAGTTTGAGAGTTTTCTTTTTTTCTTAATTATTTAATTATTTTTTCTTAGTTATTTAATTATTATATATAAGTATACTGTAGCTGTCTTCAGACACACCAGAAGAGAGCATCAGATCTCATTACAGATGGTTGTGAGCCACCATGTGGTTGCTGGAATTTGAACTCAGGACCTCTAGAAGAGCAGTCAGTGCTCTTAACTGCTGAGCCATCTCTCCAGCCTAAGAGAGTTTTCTAATTTTATGGTTGGGGTCACTACAACATGAGGTGCTGTTTTAAAGGGTTGTAGCATTAGGAAGGTTGAGATCCACTGCCCTGGGAGAATCTGAATCTTAAAGCACACAGGGTGGTTCCTTCAAGGGAAGAAAGACAAAACCTGTTCTCTGCATAGAAGGCTGGAACAGTGCTTACTGGCCTGATAACCTTTGCGTTGTTTCTGTGGCTGGAGATTTGCCAGTAGTGGATCCCTCCCAGACTTTTATCATAAATTGTTTTTCTCATAACCTACCTTTATGAACTTTACAAAGCGCTCTATGTATTCATGTCCAGTTTGTATTTAGTTTACTTTGTTCAGGTAGACTTTCATACTCACTGTTGTGCCCTTCACTAAATTGTGCTGTGCTCAAATAGATCTAAATCAACAATTCAGGGTCAGACTTCCAAAGTTTGAACCATCACCTGCTACTGAGTCCTGTTGAACTGAACTGCCTTCTGGCCACCTCCAGCTTGTCTTGTCGCTGTCTAAGAGGTTGCAGAGAGGCCCACCAAGTACGTCACTGAGGACAGGCTTTGAACTGTCAAAAGACTTGTGCCATTCCCAGCGGCTTTCTGCCTCTTGCTCATGCTTTGAGATGTGAACTTCCAGCTGTTTCTGCCTTGGTGCAGTCACTCCATCACTCGGTCATCGTGGACTCTAACCCTCTAAAATCATAAGCCCAGTTATGGTTTCTAGGTTTCCTTGGTCATGGTGCTTTATTCCAGCAATATAAAGGCACCTTGAGCTATCAGAGTATACAGGGAGAAGGTGGATGATGGGGGGAGGTAGAGGCAAGTGGTTCTGTTTAGAGCTGTGTCTTGCCTTGGTCAGGTGCTCACTCATACCCCTTGTGCTCTTTCCACATCCTCTGGATGTTTGGGTCAGGTGCTATCTGAAATGTGAGTCTGTAGTTATCTTTTTGGCTGGTACTTCTCCAGTACCTTGTAACTTCTCCAGGAACATTCGGACTAGGAAGTGGCTATCTCAGAGCAAACCGTTAACACTGTGTAGATGCTAGCCTGGAGATAACATGTATATACAGATAGTAGAGTGGAGACAGAATGCAAGTGGGACCTAAGAACATTCATGTCACACTATAACGAATTAAGGTTGGCTGCCTGCCAATTGTTAAACTCTAAATCTCTGATCTGTTTCAAGTTTTAGGCAAACTTCATTGTAGCTTGGATTTTTAAAAAGACTCCTTTCCATATGTTTTCCTCATTTCATGAAAGCCTGAGAGATATAAAATTTTACATTTCACCAAGAGCTGGAGTTACCACACTGAGTGGTTAGTCTTAGCTGGAGTTGATGAGTTCCAGGCTCTACAAGAGAACCTGCCTGTAATATGGAGAAAGACCCATGAAGGTATCTTACCCTAGCCTCAGGACTCGCTAGTGGTGCACTCGTGTGTATGTGGACCTGTCTGCACACAGTCAACTGCACAGACATACACATGTGAGGTGAGGGAGGGAAACAACACTCTTGTTGTTGTTGATCCCATATTTCCTGACTGTGTGGCACAAAAGGAACCTGCTCCCCTGAAGAGCTTCAGGGAGGGGTGGCTAGAAGGAGCCGTTTTTGTTTTAATTGAAGCATAACCATAATGGTCAGTTCATCCAGGACATGCCTCAAGGGACCATCCCTAGGAAGTAAGGTTGCATCATCCATTTCAACAGAGCTCTGAAATAAACCAGAGTACAGAAAGGGATTTTTACCATGGAGGGCACACAGGCCATAAGCCAGGGAAGACTATAGAATAGAAAAGACTTTTAAACCAGAAGCCAGACAAGCCTTACCCAAGGAATCAATTAGAAAGTGTCATAATTCAACTGGTCAGAGGAAAACCATGTCAAGTGTCAGAGTACAGGAAGGGGAAGTCCCCAAGGGAAATCATTGGGTAACTTCACAACCTGAAACTCCAGAAACCCTAAATCCAGGTACTGATCAGGACTCTCTGCTAACTCAGTGACTTACTGGGGAGTCCCAGAGCCCTCCCAGAAGTCTCCAGAATATGTAACCTGAAGACTGGGGCTCACAACACCCGATACCACAGAAGTCAATGAGCAGACTCAGGACTTAAATCTGTAAGTCAGGCTTTGTTCAGAATCAGCAGTCTGAGAAGGCAGTAGGTTAACACCTTAAAAACTGTCCTGTCTCTTATCTCCAGGCAGCAGAGTCCACAGAGAGAAGGTGGGTGGGGGCACAGAGGCAGCCAAGCATTCTAGAGTTTGCTCATGCCCTGGTCAGGTGGCTGGCAACATTTCTGAGACTTGGGATGTCTGTACCTATCTTGATGTTGTCCCTCGATCTCTCCTCTCATTCTGTGGATGTTTGAGCTTTGAATATCAAGTACACTCCCCAAGTTTCCTCCATACCAGGGGTATCTGGACTTGGGGGTGGTTAGCTCGGCAAACAGTCCATTAACAGCGAGTGTGTTAAGACACAGAGAACAAGCGTGTCTTTAAAATACAGAAAATGAAAGTGCTCCTATGTACCCCACCCTGTTTCTCGTCATTACAAATATTCTCGAAATATTTGCTGTATCACAGTGTCTTTCTGCGTGTGGTAGTGCTGGAGAGGCAGAGGCAGGTAGAACTCTGTGGATTTGAGGTCAGTTTGATCTACTTAGCAAGTTTTAGGTCAGCCAAGGCTACATGGTGAGACCATGTCTCAGAAAAAGAAGGAGGAAGAGGAGGAGGGGAGGAGGAGGAGGAGGAAGAGAAAGAGGGGGAGGAGGTAGAAGAAGAAGAAGAAGAAGAAGAAGAAGAAGAAGAAGAAGAAGAACAACAACAACAACAACAACAACAACAACAACAACGTTACCCGAGCCAAATGTGGCTTTCGCAACTTGCACTTAGAAGACGAAGTCTAGAAGATCAGTTCAAAGCCAGTTTGTACTACATGAGTCTCTCTCTCTCTCTCTCTCTCTCTCTCTCTCTCTCTCTCTCACACACACACACACACACACACACACACACACACACACGTGTCCATTTCCAGGAGCCAAGGATTTTGGCTAATAGTACCATAGACAGGGAATTCACAAACAGAAATGCAGAGTATACAGAAGCTGCTAGACTCAGTCATCTTAAAGATTGGCGGGGCTGGGGATTTAGCTCAGTGGTAGAGCACTTACCTAGGAAGCGCAAGGCCCTGGGTTCGGTCCCCAGCTCCGAAAAAAAGAACCAAAAAAAAAAAAAAAAAAAGATTGGCAACAAGACAATTTTGAATGGCAATAACCATCTCAGGGAAAGATGTAAGGAGATAAGTAGATCTCTTAGTTTAAGGTGGGAGATATCTGGAAGACAGATTCATGACCCTTAGGATGGGCTATAATAAGGAGAAACTGGGAAACCTCTGATGAAGGGTTGAGGGAGAAGCATGAACTGTGTGTGGTGCAGAGGACAACAGTCCCAGCACCGAGGTGGCTCAAGTAGGAAGACTGAGCATTCCTGGCCTTTCATAGTGAGAACCCATCTTTTCAGAAACAAAAGTATGGTGTATTCATATAATAAAATATTATGAAAATAGGAAGACACAGTGCATATGTATACTGGCATAGAAACAGATATAGTATCCATGACATATGGTTACATGAAAGCACTTTGCAGAGAAATATATGCAAGAGGATTAGATTTCTGTTAACATGTATCCATACACACATCTTATGGTTGTGAATTTTATAACTAGAGAAAAGGGGTGTGGAGATGTGGTTTAGTGGTAGAGCTAGCACACATGGGACTCCCAACACCCCCACATGAAGAAGAAAAATCTCAAAGACCAGCAGTGAAGAAAAACAAATAAGAAATCCTGTCTCATCCAGCATGGTGGTGCACACCTTTAGTCCCAGCACTCAGGAGGCAGAGGCAGGTGGATCTTTGTGAATTTGAGGGCAGCCTGTTCTACAGAGTGAGTTCCAGGACAGGGCTATATAGAAAAACCTAACCTTAAAAAAAAAAAAAAATCCCAGGACTGGAGAGATGGCTGGGTGGTCAAGAGCACCGACTGCTCTTTCAGAGGTCCTGAGTTCAAATCCCAGTAATGAGATCTGATGCCCTCTTCTGGTGTGGCTGAAGACAGTTATAGTGTACTTATATATAATAAATAAAAAAATTATTAAAAAAAAATCCTGTCTGTGCTCCTCTGCTGGCACTGCATCACAGTCCAAAGGGGAAAGTTCACACTCTCTCCTTCGGTTCAAAGGTCCTCAGCTGGCTCCTCCTTACTCGCTCCCAGTAGAGTTAGTTGCTGTCCTGGTATCAGGACCTATTTACAGGTCTATAAACTACAGTCCCAGAGTTCCTCTGGGGAAAATTTCCCCAGTGCCTAGCAGGTAGCAGAACCTAGTAAGGAACTGTTGAACTGAGTGATTGCCATGAGCACTGGCATTAGATGAACAGGTTGGGGCGGATTGCGGAAGTATCTGGTACAAACCATGAAGAAAAAAGACAAGGCTGTGGAAACCTTCGTCCTGGTTTAGAGGTCCCGTCTTATAACTTTCAGCCTCCTTTTAGCCCCGTAAACCTCACGTAGGCACAAATGGTCTGCTCCATTGGGAATGTGACGTCTCTGAAATAATGCACATCAGGCGCGTCCCATCGCCAGGGCAGGTCCTTTTCATGCTGAGCCCACATAACCAGAGCTGACCCAGATCACACGAGAGTGGTGGGAGAAGCGGAGGAACCACACTTCTTACAAAAAATCCCAACCCCCATCAGGCATGAAGCAGGTGATTCGCTGTTTTCAACAGAGTACCCAAAATGCCTTGTGAAGCCAGAGCCCGCCTGGTCAAAAGGCAAACTAGACTTTGGAAAGGCAAACATTCATGCTGAACTAAGTTCTTGGTAACTAGGTCCTTCTGGAAAGGAGGGGTTGGATTAGCTTCTATTCTAAAAACGCATTCATTCAAAACAATTCCTTATACTTGTAGACCGGAAGTCTACCACAAGAGGAGGAGCCAAAACCAAGGTGTTGGTGGGCAGCAATGCTCTCCGGAGACTCTAGGGGGATCTGTTCCCAATTTTTCGGCCTTCCTCAGTCTTCCCTCATTTACTGATTCATGGCTTCTTTCTTTGCCTTAATAATGCCAATTGCGTTTCCCTGATCATGCTTCTGTAGCTGTTTCCCTACTGATCGTTGTCACAAAATAGTTCCCCGATTAAAAAACACCTTAGATTTATTTAGAGTATGTCTATGAATGTTTTGTCTGCATGTATATATGCATACCAGGTGTGTCTGGTGCTGGCTGAGATCAGAAGGGGGCATCAGAACCCCTGCAAGTGGAGTTGCAGATGGTTGTGAGCCACCATGTGGTTGCTGGAATTGAACTCAGAACCTCTGGAAGAGCAGTCAGTTCTTTTAACCACTGAGCCACCTCTCCAGCCCGGTTCATTATATCTTACACTTCCAGGAAACAGTGCATCACGAGGAAACTCAAAGCAAACTGAAGCAGAAGCCATAAAAGACTATAGCTTTTCTACTTTGCTTCTCATGGCTAACGCAGCTTACTTTCTTACATAACAACCTGCCCTAGATGACACTGCCTCCCTGACCTGGGCCAAACCCAACCAAACCAATCATCAACCAAGAAAAAGACCCTCGAACTTGCCTGCAGGTAATCTGTTGAAGCATTTTTCTCAGTTGAGGTCTCGCTTCCCAAATAACTCTAGCTTGTGCCGAGATGACAAGAAAGCATCACAGATAGCTGTGAAGGGAAGACAGTGGTAGTAGTGGTGTGGCTACAGTAAGGAGGTACTAAAGAATACCAAAGAGCTGTGGGCAGAAATGACAAAACTGAGAAAGCATGGAGAAGGAGAAAACCTCTGTTGCTACAATGAGGGACTGGGAGCCCTGGTCACTAGAAAAGAGGTCCAGCCTGCTGCAAGCCTTAAAGATTGAGGCTCCCCATACCAAAGGCTTAAGAACTATAACATGTTGCTGGGGGCTCCTGGGAGCTGCTGCTGTTGCTGCTGTTGCAAACCAAAGGTTTCATGAGATGGTAAGTACGAAGGCGGCCTTTGACCATCAAAAACCAGAGCATTGAGCTTTCAACATGAGAACCCTGAGCTCTCAACCACACAATGCTAGAGCCACAAGTCTCTAGCTCTCAGAGCTTGGAGGTGTATGTCTCTGAACCTGGCGGCCTAGCCCATTAGTCTTTGACATTCAATGGCCTGGGATTACCAACACTGGAAATGCTATTCCTTGCCTTTGCCTGAGCAGAGGCAAGCTCCAGCCAGTTTACAGATAACAGAACAACATGGAAACTATCTAATTTTATTAAGTGAAAATATGCAAATTCAGTGAGCATAGATGAGACTACCCCAGTTTTGCAGAACTTCTTCCCCCTATATATGTACTATTCCTGTTTTGATTTTTGACCTATAAATAAAAATGCCTACCTTCAAGGAAGTTCTGCAGTTTGGGTCAGAAGTTTTACATTTGTTCATGTATATATGAGTCATCTGAGATGCTGGTAAAAGGGGATTTTGTTACAGTCTGTCTGAGATGGACCCAAGAGCCTGCATGCCTAACTGCTCCCAGGTATGGATGGTGCTGATCTTGGATCATGCTTTGAACGGCAAGGGACTGAGGACAAAATCTGTAGATCTTGACACAATTGACCACTGAGAGGTCCACTCACATGAACTTTACCTGTTCTTGTCTCCATTTTGATAACTTCCTTGTCTTTCTGTTCAAGCACTTTGTTCTTTCTAAGATCTAGCGATGATGTAAGTATCTATGCTTTCAGAGTTCACTAAGAGTTCTGCTGAGCAGTGGTGGTGGAAGCCTTTAACCCAACACTCGAGAGGCAGAGACAGGCAGATCTCTGAGTTTGAGACCAGCCTGGACTACACAACAAGTTCTAGGACAGCCAGGGTTACCCAGAGAAACCATGTTTTGTAACACCAATAAAAATACAAATTAAATTAAAAAGGAGTTCTTTTTGTTTGTATGTGTGTGTCTGTACTTGTGCCTGCAAAGACCAGAATGGGATGTCAGATCCTTGGACCTGAAGTTATAGGTGTGTGTGAGTTGTCCAGTGTGGGTGCTGGGATGCTCTGTCTCTCCAGCCCCAGGGTTTACCTTCCGTAAGCACAATAATTAATATACCATAGATATATAAAAGTATATAGTGAATAATAATACATGAGCACATCTATTAAAACACCATCAAGCTCTAAATAATTAGTAGTTTGCACCACCGACAATTCCTTCTGTCCCCTGGAAACCACTCACCTGCTTTCCGTCACTCCAGACTAATGTATCTTTTGTAAGTTCTATGTAAACTGACTCATACAGAGTATATTCTTTTTTTTCTTTTTTTCTTTTTTTTTTTTTTGGTTCTTTTTTTCGGAGCTGGGGACCGAACCCAGGGCCTTGAGCTTCCTAGGCAAGCGCTCTACCACTGAGCTAAATCCCCAACCCTGAGTATATTCTTTTGTGTGGCTTCTGCCAGAATTGTTATCCAATCCATGTTCTTGTATCACTAGTTGATTTCTTGTTTGTTCTCGACAGTATTCCACTGACAGGTCTACCTCACAATGAGTCTATCCATTTACCTGTTTGGATTATTTCTAGTTTACAGCTTTTATGATCAAAGCTGCTGTGAACATTTATGTGCAAACCATTATATAAAATATGCATTTGTTGTCTCTGTGGAGAACACTGAGTACAGAGAAAAGATCTAATGGTTTATTATGTTTAAGTAAAAATACTTTTTAAAGACTTACTTATTTTGCTTTATTGGTATGAATGTTTTGGCTACTTGTACGTATGTGCACCATGTACATACCTGTTGGATCCTCTGAAACTGGGGTTACAGATGGTTTAGGCTACTATATGGGTGCTGGAAATTGAACCCCGGTCTTCTGCAAGAGCAACAAGTGCTGTAAACCACTGGTCCATCTCACTAGCCACAAACATTTTGCTTTAAATAAAACTATCATATTGTTTTTCAAAGTATTTATATTATTTACATTGCTACCAGAAGAGCATAATATCCTGGTTCTTCTGAAAGAATTCTTATTTACTACTTTGTAAGTATTGACAGCAAAAAACCCCTTTAGGCAATCATATAGGCAAGAAAAGAAGAAGGAAAAACAAAAAAGCCACTAGTTTACCAACTAATTATTCTCTTGGGAGACAATACTATCAAATTGTCATATTTGTAAGTTACCAAAGTCAGTTCCCTTAGACACACAGGGCTCTTGTCTTTCCTTTTAAAATTTGTTTGTTGACTGTGTATGCTTGAGTGGGTGCCTGTGTTCGTGTGTGTGTGTGTGTGTGTGTGTGTGTGTGTGTGTGTGTGAAGTTGTCAAATGTCAACTTGGCAGAAGTTGGTTTTCTCTCTTTGGGTTCTGGGGACTGAATTCTGGTTGTCAGGCTTGACACTAGTCTTACCAGCACTCTCGACAGTTAAACAATAGTTTTTCTTTCGTTTTTCATTACCCAAGTAAGCCATAAATGGAAGTCCAAGAAAACAGGAATCCTCACATCCAAAAATCGGAGAGAACTTCCTCGCCTCTGGCTCTTGTTTGAGACAAAGCCTTGCTCTATCTTCAGACTGTTTTTGGACTTCTGGTCTGAGGCAGTCCTTCTCTTAGCTTCCCCAGTGCCAGGGACCGGAGTGTGTGCCACTTCTCAGTTTCCCCCTGTGACTTATTTCACCTACAGAACAAAGAAAATTACCTAAATTTATTAAGGGTACCCGAGGACGTTCTCCATCCAAAGCTCTCAGAGGAGAAACCTGTGAGAAGCAAGCTCAGAGATTCTCTGAGCTGTCTTTTGGACAGGAGGGTTTTTGCACACGGAACCCTGAAACTGCCCTTGTGTTCCTGGACTGAGGTTATAAACCAAGGGTTGAGTTCTGCCAGTCAATGTTCTTAATGGTCCTGGCTTTACTTTTCCAGAATGAAAACTTCAGGTCCTAGGTCTTTTTCTTACTGGGATATTGTTAGCAATTGAACGAATGAAGGCGATCCCAGCCAGAAATCTCCAAGATGAACCACCAGATACACCAAACTTAAGAGCACACCCTAGATCGTAGAACACGGTGCGTCCAGCCCCGGCTGTTTCAAATTATCATGGGACTTTATAAGAACATGAAACTGAAAATGGGAAAGTCCCTCTGTAACCTAGTTCGGCATCACCGGCTAGGAGACTGGTGACGGCCACCAGATCTGAGTTCGGATTGGCTGCTAGATCGGGGACTATATAAGAGTGCGCGCCCAGGCTGGCTCTCATTTCTGTCGTCCTGCTGACCGGACCGGCACGATGGCTCGCTCGGTGACCGTGATCTTTCTGGTGCTTGTCTCTCTGGCCGTCGTGCTTGCCATTCAGAGTGAGTGCCTCTTCCCCCTCTCTTGGCGTTAAGATTTGATTTCTCCTTAGTTTTCCTTCCCGACGGGATTGTCCAGGGCTGCGTCTCTCGGGAAAGGAGTGGGCGTTCTGCCGCCCGGCGGCTCTTACTGCTCCGATGCTACTGAGTGGATGTGGCTGTTTGCGAGTATGCGGACAGTCAGCTCTGGAGGTGGGGAAGGCTTCTCTTTTGCTCCTCTGTCTTCCGGAGCCCCTAGGCTCCCTGAGCGCAGCAGGAGGGTGGGGCTGCTCCGAAAGTGCGGGGTGGAGGGCTAAGGGCGTGTGGAAGCTAGGCTGCGACTCCGGGAAGTCAGACCACCGCTGCGCAGCTTCTTTTGCACTTGTAGAGCGCCTAAGTTCCAACCGAGCCGGAAGAGAAATGGGTGTGGGTCCCAGACTCTGCGATGTTTCCAAAGCTTTCTGTATTATTTATGTTGCTTTTAGTAATAACCATAAAGGCCGCTGGGTATGATAGCTTATTGCTCAGGACCTTGTGTGCCTCATAAGTTTGAAAGTATGTCTACGATGTAAACGTTAAGGTTCCTCATGTGTTAAGACAGGGAACTAGAGGAAGCATCGAGATTTAAAGTAACTTATTCACACAATAGACTAATGGCAGTCGGGGCCCGAATTGAGGCTGACCTATGCCATCTGTGGTAATGCAGGCTTTGGGCTGTAACTTCCATTTGTTTCTGGAAGTGCTCAGGCCTTCCTGGGTGGTAGCCTGTGAAGTAGCCTGGGATGCCTTGGGCCCCTAGTACCACACACACCACTTCCTTTTTGGCAAGCTGCCTGGTTCTTTCCGCGATGGAGCCTCTGCTTTCAGTTTTGAAAAAGCCTTAGACTTTGTCTCTAGTCAGGGAGGTTTGAACTCGGTGAGGATTATTTCCATTTGGTTACCAAGACTCTTGAGAGTAAGTAGTAACTCCCTTAGTCGTGGAGGTAGAAATATGGCAGAGCCCAGATTTAAACCCAGGCCAACACTAGTCTTAGTTGTGGAAGAGATGGTTCTTGCCCAGAGGATTCCAGGCAGGATGGACCTGGGCTCTGACCTCTGTGGCATTTAGCATGGCTTGTTACCAAAACCTCAAATGCAAGGGAATCTGTGGTTTATTTTACTTTAACTTTACAGGGAAAAAAGAATTCAAAGCTTGAGACCTTCGCCCTAGCTGGCCACAGTTCTTAGTCTTCCTCTCCCTACTTCCTTCCATGGGCAGATAAGTGGCTGCTCTTCCGAGACCATGCACACTGAATGGATATGTCTGATAGTATATTATGGCTGGGCATAGTGGTGCACACCTTTAATCTCAGTATTTTGGAGGCTGAGGCAGGTCCATCTCTGTGAGTTCAAGACCAGCCTTGAAACACCAAAGGAAAAAAAAAGAAGAAAGAAAGAAAGTATATTGCAAGCCAAGTGTGATGAGTCATGACTGTGATCTCTGAACCGGGAAGCTGAGACAGGCGTTTGAGGCCAGTCTGGGAGACAGAGGCAGACTTTATCTCAAATAAATAATAAACAAGTATAAAACAAAAAATGGAAGGGGAAACAAAGAGCCAGTGCAATGGCTCATAAGCTATGGTGGGTGCATGCACGCGCACACACACACTTTCTCAGGAAAACATTATTATTATTATTATTTTCTTTTTAAAAACAGATATATTCATTAGCAATACCTTGGTATCAACTCTGCATATTCTACACAGTAGTACTTCTTGCCATGTTAGATGGGAAGCAGAAAGAGAACTCAACGGTGGCAGCATTATGGCTCAGCAGTTAAAAGTACTTGTCGTATAACCTGGCCACTGAGTTCACAGAACCCATGATGGAAGGAGGAAACTGTCTCTAACAACGGAAAGAGTTTATGGTATTTTCTTTCCATGTCCCTATAGTGTGCAGTCGTTATTCCCAACATGTTTAGTTACAGCAGTCATTTGGAAGAGCAAACTAGAAATCCATCTCCCCTCACATACATTGCTCCCCTTCTAGTGGAGTGCATGCTCGTCCGTTGTGGCCCTGCTTCTGCCTGCTGTCCTTTATCCATCCCAACCACATCGCTTAAAGCTTTGCTAGTGCCTGTGGTATTTACATTTTGTTTGGTTTCTAGCTCATGAAACCAGAAGTTTGTTTTTGGAATGCAAACTCTGGGCTGGAACAGAGAAATTTGTTTGCTAGGACTGCGCTCCGGGTTGGCTTGCATAGGAACCTAAGTAGGGAGGAGCCAAGGCTAACACCTGTCACCTGAGGGTAACTGCCCAGCTTTCCCCACTATATCAGACACATGCTGGGAAGTCTAGGGAGGAGCGATACCCAAAATGAAAGGGGATAAAAACAAGAGAGAAAGGGGGAGGAGATGACGCAGCACACAAGAACCGTGCGCGGGCTTTGATGTGAGTGCTACGGAGGGTGTGCAGAATGAGGTATGACATTTGAAAAGTAGGTGGGCTATGGGACTTATTAAGGGAAGGGGTGGGCACAGCTCTTAAGAACGTCCAGTGAAAGCTTCTTGAAAATCCAGCACAGCCTCCAGTGACAGAAGACAGTGCTAAACGCCAGGTAGGAAAAACAGAAGGTGTGCTTAGGATTTTGAGGCAAAGATGCTAAGCTCTCAGAATGTAGGCGGGTAGCCTTTTGGGGAAGCAGATCACTTGTCCGGAGTAGAAATGGCGCAGGGAGGAACAGTTGTAAGACGGTGCGGGGTGCACACTGAGCTACACTTGACATTCGTCTTTTCTTGTGGCCCTCAGAAACTCCCCAAATTCAAGTGTACTCTCGCCATCCACCGGAGAATGGGAAGCCCAACTTCCTCAACTGCTACGTGTCTCAGTTCCACCCACCTCAGATAGAAATTGAGCTACTGAAGAATGGAAAGAAGATACCAAATATCGAGATGTCAGATCTGTCCTTCAGCAAGGACTGGTCTTTCTACATCCTGGCTCACACTGAATTCACACCCACCGAGACCGATGTATATGCTTGCAGAGTTAAACACGTCACTCTGAAGGAGCCCAAAACCGTCACCTGGGGTGAGCTTTCAAGTTCTTCCTTACCTTCTGTAAGCTCCATCTGTGTTGAGTCACAGCTTAAAACTGCTTTGCCATTTTAAAAACCTGCATTCTGAGACTGTTAGCGAATACCCCCAAAAGGCCGATCCGTAGTGCCAGCAGAGATGCTGGGAACCAGTATTTTCCTGCTATGAGCACAGGGAGCAGCAGCTCTACCCACTGTCCCAGACCTCTTTCCTCTTCTGTGCTTTCTCCAGCTTTCCTGGCAGCCTGATGCACACTAAGTGCCGGAGAGCATGCCAAGTAGGACAGGCCTTGGCCTGCAACCCCTGCCTTCAAGTACCTACAATTCTGGACTGTTCCAGTGCCTTGGCTAGTTTATAGACAGGAATGGATCTCTGGGTTGTTCTCAACAAGTACTCCAGGCTAGCAGCAAAAACCTAGTCTACCAGCCTTGTCGCTCACAACACTGGGATGTTTGTTAATACTTAGTAGTATAAAAGTAATGTTTTGTCTCCATTTCTTTTTTTGTAGACCGAGACATGTAATCAAGCTCTATGGAGGTAGGTTTCTTGACTTTGAGTAGTGGGCCTTTGTGGGGAGGTGGTTGGAGCTGGGGGTAGAGCACATGCCTAGCGTGTATAAGGCCTTGAGTTCTGGACCCAGCACTGCAGGAAGAGAATTGTTTGATTCACTATCCTAGGAGCTGTTTATAGACAGCTCAAACATGATAAGCACCACTGTATGAAAGACATTAATCAGGGTAGCTTGTCAGTAGCTACAGAAGAATCCTTTGGGGTCAGATTCCTTTATCCTGTGGATTGGCAGGAAGGAGGCCACATCACTAGCCCCTCTAAAGGGAGAACGGCACCTTTGTGTAGGCAGCAAGGCAGGTGGGAGGCCGCAATCACCCGCACAGCCTGCATGGGTGTGGCCGACCTGTTTGTACCCTGGCAGCTCTGCTGAGAAGGCCCTGGACAAGGGACATGCTCTTCACCCAGCAGAACCAGGTGACAGAGTCCCGCAGGTGCCCTTGGCCCTTTCAGTTTCAAGTTGGTAGGCACTAGGTTTACCTTCTAGAGGCTTCCAGACATTCGGGGAAAGAAGTGGACAGTGTTGTGACTCCATGTAAGGCACAGTCACTGAGGTGTCTGAAGGACAGCATGAGGGAATGTGGGCATCTCTGTCAGATGTTGTCTAGTGGTAGAAAATCCATCTTTTTAGTGAAATCCAGGGACCCTGGGGCCAAAAGCTCACTCGAATCTTGTATTATATTTATTTCTTGGAAAGGGGAATTGATGAAGGGGGGATGGGTGATCTGCCCAAACAGGCAGTTACCAAATGGTGGAGCCAGGACTCAGCTCCTTTAAGAAGGTGGCTGTCCTACAAACTCACTTGATGGTGAGGTCTGTAATGTAAATAACATATGTTCCACTAACTTTCTCCTTCCCCGACTCCCTTCCCTTTTCTTTTCAGCTCTGAATCATCTGGACCAGTTTAACTCCAGATCCGGTTTCTAATATGCTATACAATTTATCCACAAAGTAAAGAATAGCAATGAGCACACCATCTTCTTCATATCTTACCTTAAATATTTTATGCATGTTTTAAAAAAAATTGGAGACTAATATCCTAGATTTCCGGAATAATAAAGCTTCAATGAGTGTTTTGATCAGAATAATAAATATGGTTAAGAACAAGAGTTGATCATATGTCAAACCCTCTGTACTTTTATTAGTTGGATGCAGTTACTCATCTTTGGTTTATCACAGCATAAGTGATTTGTTTAAAAAACTTAAGAAACTTGAGATATTTTCTTTTTGGTAAGGTGAAGAGGCCTAGCTGAAGTCTGTCACTGTGCTTAGCAGCCTAGCAGTTCAATCCCCCACCCTCATGGCTACTTCTGCTTTGTTATTTTTACTAAAAATAAAAAACTAAAAAAAACCAAAAAACCAAAAACCTAAAAACATTTGTGCCAGAGTGAAGTGAAGTGGTTTCTAGGTAGCCTTAAATGTCTGCAAGCCTGTGTGCGGTTTTCATCACCCAAAGAGACAGTGGGTGTCTTAGAAGGTTCTTGTAGAAGCAGGTTCCTCAAACAAGGGTCCAGAGGAAAGGGACTAAGAAAGGACTCCAAGGCAGAACAGTAGGAGGTGCTCGATGAAGGGCAGGGGAGGAAACTGAGGGGAGTAGGGATTTCAGACGTGCTGGCCCCACAGGGAGCTCTAGAGCAAAGATCACATCTTAACGTTTGTCTTGGTGATGTGCACAGCCTGTTGCTGGCTCTACAGGAGCTTATGTTAGGATGAAAGCCCAGGTATTTTGGGGTATGATTATGGTTATCCATGGCAAATTGTGTAAAGGCTGGGGTCTGGTTCTTACTGCAGGGCGTGGGAGGAGCATCAGGGACTACTGTGTTTCCTGGTAAATTCTGTTGGGCCTACAGCACACGCAGTCTGAAAACCCCACTCCTCCTCAGTCAGCGTTTCAGCTAATGTTAAAGAGGGAATGCTAATTTGAAACTAAGTTTGAATCCTAATCTAACAAAAGTTACTATAACATTTCTGACTTGAGCTTCTAATTTTGATAGTTTAATTGTGTCCCCAAAGCTCCTTTTGTGGCTGGAGGTTTAGTCCCCGGGGTGGTGATGAGAAGTTGTGGGACCCATAAGAGGGAGTCTAGTGGGAAGTCCTGTCAAGGGACAAGGAGCCTTCTGAGTTCTGAGAGGGTTGGTATAAAGGCAGCAAACCTGGCGTCTTCTGCCCTTCTGTTGCTCCAGCATGTAAAGTACTCACTCCTGATGCAGTCCTCCATCGCTGTTGGGAAAGAGGAATCTATGGCATAGAGCCTGTGCTTATCACTAACATTTTGAAATTTCCAAACCCTTTAGTTAAATAAATCTCTTCTTCCTAAGTAGCTTGTATCAAGTATTTTGTTATGACAATTAATTACTGATTAATAGTAACTGTAACCCAGAAGTCATGGGATGATGATGTAGGAGTGAATGTATGTTAATGTATGTGTGCATGTATATGTGAGTTGTGCATGTGGGGGGGGGACAGGTGGGGGGGTACGTGTGTGTGAGTGTGCATGAATGTGTAAGGACTGGAGGATAGGCTGCTGCTGGATGTCTTCCCCAGTTGCTATCCCTCACTCTCTACCTTACATTTTGAGACAGTCACAGTGACCCTCAAGCTTGGAGATTAGCTGGCCATTCAGCCTCGGGGACCTTCTAGTTATCACCTTCTCAGCACTGGGGTTATAGGCACACCTACGTATAGGTTATACGTAGCACCACAACGAGCCTTTCTGGGAGTGATGAGGATTGAACCCAGGTCCTTAGCCCCTAAGACTGAGGCATCTCCTAGGCCCCCAGTACATGATATTTATGGGCTGTAGATGGGCCCAGGAGCCAACAACCTCCTGGGATAAAGTTCCTTGGGGTCCTAGGTGTAGTGTTTGATTTTCAAGTCTCCTCCTCTGTGGTTAGTGAAGTTTCAGCAGGGCTGACGACGGTTGTGTCACTACTTGGCTTAAGCTGCATAGGGAAACTCCATGGGACGCTCCTCCACAACCTAGAAAAAGGCAAAGGTTCAAGGCACAGAGACATCAAAAGAACAAGGCTGCACTGGCAGCCTAGGAACTCGGCAGAAGGAAAGAAGACTAGAATCACACCTCCAAAGACTGCTCCTGCAGCAGCCAAGAGCCCAAGAAGAACCTGGGTGAGGGACCTGGGAGAAAGAGCCCCACCCTCACTCCACCCCCACCTTGGAAAGGACCTCAGGGTAGGCTGCAGAGTTACAGATGTAGGGAAGTGGACCCTTCCCACTGTCCTGGTGGAACTTCGTTAGTACCTACAGTGCTAAGAAGGATATTTCCAATTTCCTGTCCCCAAGTCCTGGTTAAACCTTGACAGTAACCTTGTGTGTGTGTGTGTGTGTGTGTGTGTGTGTGTGTGTGTGTGTGTGTGTGTATTTGTGTCTTTGTGTCTTCTTTAGCACCACACTGACTGATTGCCAGATTGCTTTGAGCCCCAACAATGGCTCTAACACGAATGTAGTATTGTTGGCTCTGTGATACTTTTCTGAAATGGTGACAATCTATATAAAATTCCCCAAACAAACAGACAAAAATCCCCAATTACACCCTTTGAGTTGCTTTGCATTTATCCAGCTATATTAACCTAGTATAGCAAGTGTTCAACAAAATTTCAAGAAATAAATCCACAGGATAGTAAATTCTGGTTCTAAAGAAATGTGTAGGCTGCAACTTCTGACCTTCAGTTTCTGGACACTAAAAGTAATGTCACTATTGGAGCAACCAGAAAATGTCCTACTAACTTTCAAAGCCTTACTAGGAGACTGACAACAGTAGGATTGCTGATCTATTTCTGCAGTTAGATGTAGAGAACCATCACCCTTCCCCTTTGTTGTAAAGGGCTTTGGCTAAAGAGGAAACTAAGAGGCAGTGGGGGTGTCCCTTCTGCTCACAGCCTGGTGATGTGGCAACCTTCCTGAGTGGGCAGACCTGCCTGTTTGGGAGGCCATGGCAACAGGGATGGGGTCAAACAGCAGGAGTGGAATTCCAGGTGGTGTTTGTACCTTATCAACCGGCATTGTGGCCTCCGCTCTGCAACCTGGGTGTTCCTGTGACAGCCTTCTCCATGTTTCAATATCTATGCAGCCTTGTGAGGTCCTCATGTCTCACCAGTGTAGCCAGCTCAGCACATATTCAGGTGCATGCTTCTCGTTCTCCTACCCATGAGTTACCCTGGCAGTAGATGAGAAGGACATAATACCTAGATCCAACATGGGCTGCTGGAGCCTGGGTGGAGACCAGGTGATGGTGGGCTCTGCTTTCTGGAGCTGCCGAGCCCCACTGGTGGGCCTCTCTTTCCCCGGCTGGAGTAAGAAAGTATACTGTAGCCATGGCCTATGATCATGAGATGCAGGGCAGGGTGGAGAGGGCCCATCATTATTGCCTGGATCAATGGGGTGATGCTTGTGATGGAGTACAAGTATCCACACCTGCTACAGTATCCACACCTGCTACAGTATCCACACCTGCTACAGTATCCACACCTGCTACAGTATCCACACCTGCTACAGTATCCACACCTGGGCTCCACTAATTTTCCTCTTAGGCTTCCAATTGTCTACCAGATCCCATGGTTTATACCCAGACTGCTTTTGTAACACTATTGTGCAGTATTCCTGCCACTGTGTTTGAGATATAATTCACAACCACACAGTAGGTACATTTAAATGCCCTCCCCACTAAAATCCTGCTCCATTTAGCAGGCTTCTTACAGTCCTCCTAAACCCTCTAGTCCTAGAGAACTATTATATTTCAGTCTTTTGAATGTTCCTAGTCTTGATATTCCCTTTATTTTATTTCAAGTTGTGTCTATTTACTTGTGTGGGGGCATTTGTGCATGGGGCAGTAACAGGACATCCTGCTGGGGCCAACGCTTCTCCCATCATGCAGGATCTGGGATGGAACCCAGATGGTCAGTGGTGTAGATAAGGGTCAAACTTCATCTCACTCTCTAGAACAAAATTTCAGATAAGACTCTTCAAAACCCCTCTTAGAGAACTCTGGGCCAGTAAAACAGCAAATACACTACATAATTTTTCTTATTAGAAACTTAGACACATAAAGAGCTTTCTAACAGTTTTATGTTCTGTATACAAGTGTTTGCCTGTGTGTGCTTATGTGTATGCATGCAGTGCCCTCAGACGCTGGAAGAGAACATAGGATCCCCAGGAACTGGAGTTAGAGCAGGTTGTAAATGGCCACAAGAGAACCCAGGTCCTCAAGAAGAACAGCCAGTAAGTACCCTTACCTGCCAAACCATCTTTCCAGGCCCTAAAGATTTTTTTAAAGACAGGGTTTTGTGTAGCCCAGGCTGGCTTCGTGTTCTTCAGTCTCTGCCTCCTGAGTGGTAGGATTTCAGGTCTGAGTGTCAGTCACTTCTCTCCTTCCACTGTGTGGGACCCAGGGTTCCAACTCCGATCACTAGGCTTAACAGCAAATGCTTTACCTGCTAAGACATCCTGCCTGTTTTATGTTAGCCATAAACATAAACAAAATGCTATCTAGACTATTTTGCTAGTGTTTAAACAAACTGTATCCTCTTTGAGTAAGTGTTTTTGGATTCACTGTCTTCCTACTGCTACCAGGACATGAAATAGAGGAGAGACAGTTCAAAATCCATAACTAAGGGCAGGAGAGATGGCTCAGTGGTTAAGAACACTGACTGCTCTTCCAAAAGTCCTGAGTTCAGTTCTTAGCAACCACAAGGTGGCTCACAACCATCTGTAATGGGATCAGATGCCCTCTTCTGGTGTGTCTGAAGACAGTGGCAGTGTACTCACACACATAAGATAAATAAATAAATATTAAAAAAATTCATAACTAAAATTTTTGAATCTGCATTTCCCATAACTCTCTCTCTCTCTCTCTCTCTCTCTCTCTCTCTCTCTCTCTCTCTCTCACACACACACACACACACCTTATACTATTATCGATCTTAAATCTTTAGCTTTAAATTACATTCATTTTTCAAGTGTTTGTGTGAATGTGCTCACACGCACAGAGGCCAGAGGATGATGTAGAATATTGTTCCTCAGGAGCCATTCGACATTTCTGTTGCTATTTTTACATTATTGAATTATCTGCTTTTTTTGAGTGTGTATACACAGATGCACAGGCCACAGCATGTATGTGTGGGGCAGAGGACGACTTGAGAGAGTCACTTCTCTCTTACCGTGTGGGTTCTGGGGATCAAACCCGCCTTGTCTTGATGTCCCACACTAGGGAGACAGAGAGGGAAGAAGGTGAGTCCAAGTCCAAGCTGAATGACATAAATGAGACCCTGTCTCCAAAAACCAAGCAAAAGAATCTCACTGAGCTGTCCTTGCCCTGCTGTAGTGCCGTGAGCACAGTGAGCGTGGAGGTGGAGAGGAACCAGAATCAGAGTTCAAACACTGCATACAGCCTGAGCTCTAAATTCTTATGTAAATCAGCTGGGGACCGACCAGCAGCTGTGAGGTGCAGGGGCCTGGACGTCGGCTTTAGACTTTGGTGCAAATCCAAAACCATAATAAATACAAGAACGCATTTATACTTTGGCAGCCCTGTGGATGAGTTCCAGACAAGCCTGAGAGTTCCTGCATCTAAAGAAAAATTGCTAACTCTTGGCATGGCCTTGGATGTGTAACTGGTAGAGCTCTGGGAGAGTAAAGCATCTGGCTTTACCTGTGAGCATCTTCAGCCGGGAGTACTTGACTTAACTCACAAGATTCCAATAAGTCACACGTTACCTGGCTGTATCGAGGGTCCAGTGTGCATGGAAGGCACTCAAGAGTCACATGGGTGGAATTCAGTCATGGAGATGGAGGGCTAAGTTCGGTGGCAGAGTGCTTGCTTAGTTTGTCCAGTCCTGGGCTTAATCAATTCTCAGAAACACACAGAATGGGGCCATATCTTCTGTAGTTGTTTCCTGTGAATATCTCTTAAATAATACTGAAACATTACTAAATGGTCTGGCGGAAAAAAGCTATCAACCACCATCAGTGTTATTTTATTTACATGGGCGGTGCTTCGGGCCAATAAAACCTCTGGCTGGATTTCCCATGTCACTGTGTGGGAACCATGAGTAGTTAGACTTAAGGCTACTTTAACAATGTAAGAAATTGTTACCTGCACTGTTGGGGCAGTGACTCTTAAACCAACACACTCTGCCCCTCCTGCTTTGGGGACAGAGTCTCACTACGTAGCTATGGCTGGCCTGAACTCACGGTGTAGACCAGGCTGCCTCGGATCTCACAGAAATCTACCTGTTGGGGTTAAAGTCATGTGCCAACATGCCTAACCATAAAGTAATGCTTTACTCTCCCAGAGCTCTATCAGTTACAAATCCAAGGCCATGCCAAGAGTTAGCATTTTTCTTTAGATGCAGAAATTCTCAGGCTTGTCTGGAATTCATCCATGGGGCTGCCAGAATAGAAATGCATTCTTGTATTTATACATGTTGAAATTTAATTCCCATTGTAAGGCATAAGAAGGTAAAACTATCTGGCAATGGTGTTCAGAAGTAAGGTCTTTCAGTCATTAAGAATAACCATGATTGATTCCTGGTGGCTTAATAAGAGGGAGAATACACACACACACACACACACACACACACACACACACACACACACGCACGCACAGAGAGAGAGAGAGAGAGAGAGAGAGAGAGAGAGAGAGAGAGAGAGAGAGAGAGAGAAACAGAGAATTGACCAATAAGCCTTTCCCCCCACACCATCAATTATCAGATGGTCAGAATGTTTAAGTCACATAGATAAGGAGAGACCCCAGGACAGGGTGGAGCAGGTAGACAAAAGAGCTTGAGAGTCACAACTTTATCAGTCTGGGTTAAATCAAGCAAATTCGTTTTTGTCTAGAACAAGGGAAAGTTTGTTTATTAATGGGCTAGGCAGGTCAGCGCATTTCCTGATTACATCTTGGAGTAGAGGTCAGTCCTTTCTGACTACTTCTATCAGAGGTGCAGTATATGGTATGAGGGCAAGTACCATGTCCAGTGGCTTGCAAGGCCAGCCTGCAAAATTGCTATGTACCCTGGAACTTAGAGAGTGGTTTTATGTTCTTTGACCTGCCAGGACAGAGAGGAACTACTTCCCTTTGGTTGTACAGGTTGTATGTGTTCTGACATAGGGTCAGCTAATCAACCTAGCATGCTGATGGCTCCCAGGCCGTGAAAAGCATTTCACCTCGAAGCCTTCTTCTTTTATAGGGGACCATGTAGCCTTCACAAAGCAACCTATAGCTTAGGATGGGAGGTGTGACTTCTGTTGTGCTCTCTCCCTTAATAAAATGTTCAGGGCCGCATTTTCCTGCCTTACAGTGCTCATAGCAGCGCTGTCTCTGCAGGGAAGCCCAGTTGTACCAGTAAAGCATTGACCAGACCTTCAATGTCTGCCTCCCGTTGCATTCTGGTTGTTTGTTTGAGGCAGGGTTTCACTGTCACTCAGCGTGACCACAAATTCACGCTGTACCCCTGGCTGGCCTGGAGTTAGTGGTGATTCTCCTGCCTCAGCCTTCTGAGCTCTGGGACTACAGCATCTGTCACCACTGTACTCTTAGGATGTTGCCCAGGTCCCAGACCTTGATTGCTTGGCTTGGTCCTGGGCGTGCAAGGTAAATGGGTCACATGTCCAATCTTTTGACATTGTGACATGACACTTGTCATCTACATGTTGAGCAATTTATAGTCTTCTTGGCATATGTGACCTGTGTGCTGTAATTAATCACTTAACCCCTACTATTAAAATGCCTATACTGGAATAGTTAAGAACTTTTATTAAGTAAGCTTCAGTGGCATTAGCATCCTAATGATGTCTCTGGGCCAGTAGTGTCCTCTTCGTGGTAGTACAGAGCAGAGCAGCACCCACTGTCCCAGATTCCTTTGTGTAGCTCCCTCTGACTCTCCTACCAGCCTGATGCACACTGAGTTACCAAGGAACAAGCCAGGGAGGCCTTGGCCTGCACGCAATCCCTGTACCTGTGCGCCTACAACCCTGAACTGCTCCAGTGCTCTGGCCGGGTCTAACTCTGAGGCTCATCAGAAGGTGTGGGTCCCACTGGGCAGTAGGATTTGGGGAAGGGGCACAGTTTTCTTATGTGTACATGCATACGCACAGGGAGAAAGCATGCATGTGCAGGTGAGAGGACACCCTTGGGTGTTGGCTCATACTTTCCACCGAGGTTGAAAAGGCTCTCTCTTTCTGTAGGTTACCTGGCCTTCAAGCTTCTGTGGAGTCTCCAGTTTCACTTCCCATCTCATGGTAGGAACACTGGGATTACAAATGAGCTGCTCCATGTGGGTTGTGGAGAGTCGAACTTATGTCCTACCCTTGCAGGGCAGGCCCTCTTCACACAAAGCCATCGCCCTGGACACTGCTTTTTAAAACAGGGTCCTGTGTAGCCTATTGTGCAGCTTGGCCTTAATTCACTGTGATCCTCCTGTCTCCATGTCCTAAGGGCTGGTTATAGGCATGAACCACCATGCCTAGCTTCTCACTGGTTAGTTCAAACCAACCAACCAACCAACCAACCAACCAACCAACCAACCAACCAACCAACCATTCAACCAACCAACGAACAACCAACAGATGTTATACATTAGGGTTGGCAGGTTTTTTGTTTCTGTCTTCTTTTAAGGAGTTTTGAGACACGGTCTCACTTTGTACTCAAGGCTAGCCACGAACTGTGGGTTTTTTTCCCCTATCTTTCAGTCTGGTGCTGGTTTTATAGGTTCTACGCTACCATGGCAAGCAGCCCATAGCATTTTATGCCAGCAGAGCATAGTGTTTTAAAAGTCAGCCTTGTACATCTTCCCTGCATCTTTAATTTCATAGTTCAGTGCCACGGTATCACGGAGGTAGATTCTGATTTGAGAAAGTGTGGAGTTTTGTTGTTACTGTACTGCCCAGCATCATGATAATCCTTGAGTTACAGAAGACATTAATGAGGCAGCACTGGAGAGAAGAGCCTCCCCACCCCACCCCCACCCCCATAGTTTTCAGCAGATGAACAGCTCCTGGGGTTTACATCCTTTCTTCTGTGGAGGTCCCAGATCTGGCTCCACCAGACGCTGTCCAGGGAGGGCAGAGAGGCAGGCAGTGTGGTGTTACCACGCACCCTGGCTTTCCTGCTAGGAGACTGCCTTTTATGAATGAACCACTCTCTTTTTTTTTGCTAACAAGCCAGAAGAGCAGCTGCTGCCAATCGTCCACTGGAGAGAAGGCTGGGGTAGGCCAGGGATTAGGGCGTTTGTCTAGCACATGCAAGATGGTAAGCTCAAGCTTAGCACCAAACACAGAAACAGAACACGCATGCAGGGCATTTGATCCCAGCGCTTGGGAGGCAGAGGTAGGTGAAACCTCTGTGAGTTTGAGGCCAGCTTGATCTACATAGTGATTTCTAGGACAGCTAGGGCTACACAGAAAAACCCTGTCTCGAAAACCAAAACACAAAACAGCAATAAACTCTACCCAAACCAACCAACCAACCAACCAACCAAAAAACAAACCAACAACGATAGCAGCAACAACAACAACAACAACAACAACAACAACGACTCTGAAATATAATAAAACAACAGACGGAGAATGTGCAGATCATCCACAGGGCCCCTTACTCATCCTCTCACTCACTCAACCAGCGTTTACTACATATTGATAGCGTGGTAGGCCTGGGGCCTAAGAAGACAGTTCTTCCTCAGCAGAAGCTCACAGTTTCTGAGGGATGAGATTTGAGAAGTGAGAGGTTTAATGAAAGAGGTCACGCAGTATAACCAGAGCGATGATAGAAGCAGGCGCTAGGTGCTGCTGCATAGAGACAGCTCAGACTTCTCAGTTACTCTCTTGGCAGACACCATGCCTTTAGCAGAAGGGGCAGCCTGTGCAAAGCCAGAGAAGTAAGGCCTATGTGGGCAGTCCCTAGCTCTGGCGTGCTGTGGTGCAGGCTAAGGCAGGATAGCAGACAGACACTAACCACTCAAGGCAATATCCTGAGTTAGAATTACTGTAAGCAAAACATCAAACCTGCTGGGTCCAAGACTTGGGCATGATCTGGGTGCAAATCTCTAAGCTAAAAGTGCTAGAGAAAGCTGTGTGAACAGTATCTTGCCCTGTTCTCTTATGGCCCAACTCCAGACCCTGCTACTTGTCAGATCTGCTTCAGTAGATGCCAAGAGGCCAGTGAGAGCGAAACGGCTGCCCACGAAAGCCTCGGTGTCTGGAGATGGCCGGTCCGGCTAGGAGTAAGCCCTGCCTCTAGGGTCAGGCGTACAGCTGATGTTGCTGTTTGTTTCCCCTTTCCTCAAGCAGCCTAACTGGAAGTGAGATCTGCACATCTTAAAATTATATTACCAGGGCTGGAGAGATGGCTCAGCCATTAAGAGCATTTATGGTGCTTGCAGAGGACCAGTTTGGCTCCCAGCACCTACACCAGGTAGTTTACTACTTGTAACTCCAGCTGCAGGGAATTTGATCCAACTCTGTGGCCATTGTGGGCACCTCCACATGTGACACATATGCACACGAGTGTGAGCATGCATACTCACACACACAAGATTAAACATTAAAAAATTAGATTACCACCTGAAATTTAAAAGAACCCCATCCCAAATAAACTAATAAAAGGGGTCGGCAGGCCATTCCAATTCAGTCAGAGCTTGTCTATCTCTTAAGCGAATATGATCAAAGCAACTGACAAACTGTCACGGAACCTGCCCGATCTCTCTCTTTGGTCTTGCCTGTCTTCTCCAGCTCCTGAACTCTCTTCCTCCTCCTCCTCCTCTCATGGGCTCTGAGTCCGTTGCTAGCATACTAACAGGCCCAGAACTCTTGGTCTGCTGCCATCCTGGGCTCACTGAGCGAAGCCAAGTTGCCTGACTCTGCCCCCTGGTGGCCTGATGACCCAGCTTCATGGAGGTAAGTTATTCTCTAAGAACCCAGCAAGTCTCCCAGACACAGGGTGGAAAACAGGAATGGGGTATTGACTGTGGATCAAGAAGAGAAATCAAGGAGATATTTAACATACAGCCTTTACCTTCTATACTCTCTCTATGCCTCTGGATAAACAGAAATTAGACATGTGGGTAAGAAAGTAAGAAAGTCCACCATAACTTTTTGAAAATAATTAAGATAAACATCATACAAAAGCTTACCTCTTTATTAATATAACTTTATTATCTTTAGATGAAAAATTATTAGTTATAACAGTTTTTCATACTATAGGTATTGGTATGTTATATTTACAACAGAGGTACAGTTAAACGTTTTTTAAAATTACATTTAAAAATTATTTTGTGTACGTGTGTGGATGTGCACATGTGTGGAAGTCAGAGGACAATCTGCAGGAGTGGGCTTACTTCTTCCACTATGTGGATTCAGGGACTGAATTTGGGTCGTCTGGCTTAGAGGCAAGCGTCTTTACCTGTCAGCCATCTCACCAGCCCAGTTAAACGTTTTAAATAAACACCTTAAAACTAAAGGGGCTGGAGCGATGGCTCAGTGGTTAAGAGCACTGACTGCTCTTCCAAAGGTCCTGAGTTCAAATCCCAGCTACCACATGATGGCTCACGACCATCTGTAATGGGATCTGATGCCCTCTTCTGATGTGTCTGAGGATAGTGACAGTGGACTCACATAAATAAATATATATGTTATATGCAAATAAATTAATGCTGAGTGGTTGAGGTACAGATTTAGGATTTACTTATGTAGATAGAGGCTGAACATGAAGTCATGAAGTCACTCACTTGTTAAGAAGAGAGTATAGAGCTAGAAGAAGGCCAGAGAAGATACTGAGGATAGAAAGAGGAATGAAAATTACTCATGGCAAAAAACCAAAACACAATAAACAAAACAAAAACCAGGGTAATAGTGCAATCAGGGCAAGGATAGAATCTCAGGAGTGTAGAGACCAAGAGCATGCTTAAGGGACAAAGGTTCAGACACGCCACAGCGAGGTTATGTGTTAGGCATAAGGATACACAATGAATCAAAGGACACTGAAGTAGTTAATGCTTGTTTTCTCTATAATTGTTGTGCTGCTGTTTTTTAAGACAAAGTTTTGCTGTGTAGCTCTGGCTGTCCTGGAATTTGATCTGTAGACCAGGATGGGCTTGAACTCATAGAGATCTGCCTACCTCTGCTTCCTGAGTGCTGGTATTAAAGGTGTTCGCCACCACCACTAGGCTATAATTGCTTTTTTAGAGTGTGTGTGTGACTGTCCATGGAGAACAGAAGATTTTGATCCCTTGGAGCTGGAATCACAGGGATTTGTGAGTTCTGGGATCTGAATTCTAGTCTTCTAAGGTAGCAGTAAGTGCTCTTAACCATGGAGCAGTCTTTCCAGCCCTGTTCTTTGTAACTCTGTCAATGAACTGACTCTACCTGCCACCTCTCCATTTCTTTTGCTTCTTGTTTAAAATGTATATGCCAGATCCTGCTTCTGCTGTCCTTCCTTCCTTCCTTCCTTCCTTCCTTCCTTCCTTCCTTCCTTCCTTCCTTCCTTCCTTCCGACAGGGTCTCTCTCTCTCAGCTCTTGCTGTCTTAGAATTTGATATGTGGACCAGACTGGCCTCCATCTCACTATGTTTCTTTAATGACGTCTTGTGTTCTACACTGTGTCACGGTGATCTTCAGCAGTTGTTCCTGTAGTTTGTTTTCAGATTCATGAGAGACTCTGGTTTGTGTAGTCATCTTTTGCATTAGGTAGCAGTTGCTGGACAGCCTGAGAAATGACTCAGAAGTCTGTGGTCTGAGAAAGGAAGTGGAAGCCACCTGGCATGGGCAGGCCTGACCCTGTAGCATAAACTGTGGGGACGGCAGTTATCGTAAACTAACACATTTGGTAGATGTTGAACATAAATCGTAATTTAAAAAGTCAACTCTACAAAGAATGACATAGAATTGTTTATTTTGTATATAAACATTGGCTTTGAGTCTCCTTTCCTATGGGCTGCAAAGAAACTCAATTCATACATATTCTTTGAGAAATGGCCCCACAGAGAGTATGATCATACAGACACGTGTGAGTGTCCAGGTGCATACGTGTGTGTGTGCTCACACAGAGGCTAGGAGAAGGATGTTGGATGTCCTGCTTTCATTACTTGTCTTGTCAAGGTGGTGTAGTACGCTGAAATCCACCCCGCCTCACCACAACTCTCTCCTAAACACATATACATGTGTACACACACATGCATATCTTTCCCTCAATGTATAGAAATGTTGGAAAAATGCTAGTGAAAAATTAAGTTTTTGTTTTTGAATGGAGAAATAATAAAAGCAATGGTTTCCCCTTCAAAAGAACCTGTCTTTCTTTGTAATCAAAACTGTGAGGTGCGACCCACGAGTGCTGGCAAATGCCTGTAACCGTAGCACTTGGAGGGAACAGGCAGGAAGCTTCTGAGTGTGAGGGGAGCCTGGGCAATAATTTGAGACCCTGTCCCAAACAAACAACTCAAGGAGAATGAAAAAGACAGGAAAAACAAAAAGCAAAATGCCAGACAACCCCTTTACGACTTTAAGAAGCTCCGGTACCAGCTTAGGAAAGACTACAAAATACAGTAAAGGCCAAACAAAATGTGTGAGGGACAAGGGATGCAAACCTTGCATAAAGACAGAGTGACACCATTTTCCAAAGGAAGTGCTTCATCCTACGAGGCAACAACAAACGACCATGAGAACAGAAAAGTTGCCTTCCTAGATCCCCAGTCACAAAGGTGCAAGGTGGAGGAAGGCAGAATCCACCTGGTGGGGAGGTGGAGTGGATGAGACACTGATCCTAGTGGGGAGAGCTTATGTGCACATTGTTTCAAAAAAAAAAAATGTAGGGGTTGGAGATTTAGCTCAGTGGTAAAGCGCTTGCCTAGCAAGCACGAGGCCCTGGGTTCGGTCCCCAGCTCCGAAAAAAAGAAAAACAAACAAACAAACAAAAATATGTAAACCTCAATTACAGACCTGCCTCCTTGTTCGTGTAAGTCTTTTCTAAATAGCCCACTGGGGAAGAACTCACCTCCCTCACTCATATCTGAAGAAACAAGGAAACTGGGGTGGAGGGAGGGCTCAGTGCACAAAATCCTTGCCTAACTGGTGAGCTCCAGGACAATGACATGCTGTTCAAAGAAGGTGGACTGTATTCCTGAGGATGACACCTAAAGTTCTTCCAGCACCAGCACCCCCATCCCTCCCAATACACACAAAGGAAAAGTTAGTGGCAATTATAAAATAAGAAAGGGATAAAGTTTTTCAGAGCAAAGAAAGAGAGCCGCGTGGTCCTGGAGAGCATGAATAAGGGAATGGGAGGACAGCAAGGCTCTCCAATGCCCGCCCATCTGCGCCCAGTGGGTGTTTCCGGAAAAGAAACTGAAAGCACAGCATGGTGGCTCCTGTCCGGTTTAACCCCAGTCCGGAGGCTGGGGTTAACACAGTGGAAGGCCGGAGCTAGGGCAAGCGGGCCCTGGGTGCTTATGAACAGCATCAGTTCCACGGCTGCTGCGACTGAAACAACTTTGGTGACTCTTTATCAGGTAATAGCCTTGTGTAGCATACAGTGCAGCATTCTTGTTCACGATACAAATTCAGGCTTTGGAATCAGAGGTCATTCATGTAACAAATTATATTACAGTGCCCACCCCAGTAGCATTTAGTGTATTTACAATGCACGACAGTCACCTCTTCCTAAAATGTTGTCATCCCCAGAGGAAATCTCTTTTCCTCTAGGCAGTCACTCCCACCTTTCCTTCTCCCATGTGCCCTAGATGTCTCTTATGTATTTACCTAAGTTGGATATTTTATATAAACAAAACCATAAAACATGTGATCTTTGGTATGGGCTTGTTTATCTGTTCTGGGATTATTTTGTGGTGCTGGCGATTGAACCCAGGCTCTTACTAATTCTAGGCAAGTACCCTAACCACTGAGCAACACTCCCAGTCCACCGTAATGATACAGTGTGTATGAATGTGGGATATGCTCATGTATGCGAGTATACATACGCATAAGTGTGGATGGGGAGGTTTGGTTGCCTTCCATCGCCCTCTGCCTTATTCCCTGAGATGGGGGTTTCCCACTGCTTTCTGGCTAGCCTAGTGGCCAGCAAGCCCCACAGATGTCCCCTGCCTTGCCAACACTGAGGTTACAGGAAGACATAGTCACACTTGGTTTTTTATGTTGTTGTGGGAAATCTGAACTCAGGTCTATATTCTTACACAGCAAGCTCTTAACTGAGACATTTCTTCAGCCCATAGGTTTTGTTGTGGTGGTTTGTTTCTAATTTTTGCTTTGCTTTTTTTTTTTTTTTGTTTGTTTGTTTTTTGAGACAGGGTCTCACTATTTAGCTCTATTTGGCTATCTAGGAACTCACTTTGTAGACCAAGCTGGCCTCTAACTCACAGAGATCCTCCTGCCTCTGCCTCCTGGTTACTAGGATTAAAGGAGTGTGCTAACACCACCTATGTTTAACTTTTTGAGGAAGTACAAAAATGTTTTCCATTTTTGTAAAAATAGCTACACTATTTTACAGTCTCATTAGCAATGTGCTTTATAAAATGTGTGTGGATGTTTTGCTTGTACATTTGTCTGTGCACCTCATGTGTGACTGGCACCACTGGAGCCGGAAGAGGGCATGAGGCCCCTGGAACTGGAGTTTTTACATGGTTGCGAGCAGCCACGTGGATGCTGAGAAGGAACTCAAGCCCTCTGGGAAAGCAGCAAGTGCTTTTAACCTCTGAGCCCGCTCTCCTGCCTCCAGCATGTGCCTTTTAAAGTTGTACCAATTCGAGTGTGAAGTCATATTTCGTTGTGAGATACAGTGAGAATAATACACTCAGAAGTCTCAGGTGAATTTCCCTAATGACTAAAGGTATTAGACTCTTCCTCAGGTACTGACCGCCTGTCCGTCTTTGTTGGACGAAGGCCCATTCAGGTTATCTGTCCATTAAAAAATAGCTGTTAATCTTTTTTGTTTGTGTTGTGAGAATTCTTTTATTTTAGACTCTAGACCCTAAAAGTACTAGAATTTTCAAATTATTTCTTCCTTTATGTAATCTGGCTTTTATGTTGTAAAAGGGAAACTAAACTAAAAATAGTTTTTCTTTCTTTATATTTTATTTTGGTCTTGTTTTGTTTTGCTTTTTTTTTTTTCCTGAGACAAGGTTTCTCTGTTGTAATCCTGGTTAATCTGGAATCACTTCTGTGGACCAGACTGGCCCTGAACTCAAAGATCTGCCTGTCTCTGCCTCCAACTGGTGAACTAAAGGCCTGGACCACCTCACCCAGCTTTATTTTTTATTTTACTTTTTTTAAAAAAAGAGTTATTTATTTATTTTATGTATGTGAGTCCACTGTCGATGTCTTCAGGCACACCAGAAGAGGGCATCGGATCCCAATACAGATGGCTGTGAGCCACCATGTGGTTGTTGGGAATTGAACTCAGGACCTCTGGGAGAGTAGTCAGTGCTCTTAACCACTGAGCCATCTCTCCAGCCCTATTCTTTATTTTTAAAATATTTAAATCTTATGTGTATGAATATTTGCCTGCACACATGTATGTGTTTTATGCACACACCTGATGCCCACACAGGTTAGAAGAGGGCAGTAGATCTGCTAATAAAGTTACATAGGATTGTGAGCCACTATGTATGTTCTGGGAAACAAATCCAGGTCCTCTGCAAAGTAGCAAGTATTCTCAACTACTGAGCTATTTCTCCATTACCTGTTTATTTTTAAGACAGGGCCTCACCAGGTAAGTTGGACTAGTTGGTCTACATAGTGACCAGTTACATTCCAGGCCAGCTATATACAATGCGGGGATCTGTGTAGTTGTCTGGTCTGGAACTCATATATAGCCAATGGTGACAGTGACTAACAACTGGTCCTCCTGTTAGCTACCTCCTGATAGCTATGACTATAGGCATGGGCCATCCAGCCCAAGCAACATCTATGGTTCTGCCATCAGTTAGTCCTCCTGTGTATCCCTGGCTGTCCTGGAACTCACCTGTAGACCAGGCTGACCTGGAACTCAGAGATCCACCTGCCTCTGCCTCCTGAGTGCTGGAACTAAAGACATGTGACACTACCACTTGGCTTCTCTTAATCACGGCAATGGTTTCTATTAAGAGTTGATGTTCCGGTGCTGGAGAGATAGCTCCTGGATTAAGAGAATTTACTGCTCTTGCAGAGGACCTGCCCATATAAGTGGTTCAATGCTGCTTGTAAACTGCAGTTCCAGGAGGTCCTGTGCCCCCTTGGGTTCCTGAATACGTGAAGTGTACATAGATAAAGGAGGGCAAACATACATACACATTAAATACACATTACCAAAAAATCTCAGAAACTAAAGAGCTGAATTCCTGTTTTGCCAGGTTTCTCACTGTGCATTACCTACTACGTGTAACCCCTGACAGTCACTGTCGGATGGAAACACTGGAGCCAGTCAGAGCCTTTGGCTTTGGAGAGACAACATCTTGTTTCCAGGAAAGCCTAAAAGGCACTTAAGCTGCTCCTGAAAAAACTAGGCCTTGCAAAGAGTTTAGGGTAAAAGCCTTCCTCACCTGATCATGTGACTCAAGCAAGGCAGCACTTGAAGGGCTATTTCACCTCAGAGCAGATGAGGTTGCCTGGGCTAAGCCTCAGGTCTCTGAGGGTCAGGTCACACTAGGCCCAGATTAGACGATAGCCTGCAGTGGTGTGGTGCCACTCACTGGTGGCCGCTAGTCACCTCCCTTCTTAGTCTGTTTTCTTACTTACCTAGCTTCATTATCAGGAGAACGCTAACTTCATATAAAGGGTCAACAAGTACCACTCTATTTTCTGGGTGAATTTGAGAGGGATTAGTAGTAATCTGTTAACTATTTGATAGAATTAACCAAGGTCCTGGGTTTTACTTTGTTGAAGTTTTAAATTTATTATTTAAAAAATGTATTTACTTGTTATAGAGATGTTCAGGTTTCCTATGTCTTCTTGAGTCGGTTTTAGTTGTTAACATGTTTCTAGAACCATCTCTGTTTGTAACCTAGATACAATTGTGTATAGTAGTGTCATAAGATTTTTATTTATGTGAGACTTGTAATAAAACCATTTCAAATCTTAGTGATTTCTTCTTTTATAATTTAACTAATCAATTTTGTAGATTCTCTACCCACTGAGAGCATTACTTTTATTTTTTAGGCACAGACTAGCTATGGGCAACGTTCTTGCCTCAGCATCCTAAATGTGTTATTACCGACATACACCCTCATGCTGTCAAAGCCAGCAAACTGCACTTTGGGTCTTGTTGGTTCTACTGTTCTCCGTGGCTCTCACTTCCACTGTTTTCTTCCCTCTGCTAGCTTTGGATGTGGTTTGTTTAGTTTGTGCTTTCCCACTTGATCTGTAAGGGAAAGTTAGGTTATGTGTTGTGTTTGTGTATTTACTCACTGACTTACTCTTACGGTGCTGAAGGATCAAACCCAGGGTCTGAGGCATGCTGCGCACATCACTGACTTGTGTTCCGAGCCCATTTGAGAGCTCACAGGCTGGATCCTTTCATGTTGTTCACGTGGGGCTAAAATCCCCAGGCTTAAGTAATCCTTTTGTCCCAGATCTCAGGTAGCTGGAGGTACAGGCACATGTTGGGCACAGAGCTCTTTTTCTTCGTGTTGATGCTGTTGGCCCTAGGGACTGAGCCAAGGGCGTGTCTGTGTTAGGCAAACATCAGTGTTCCATGTCAGAGTTCACAGGGACACACTTCAGGGACCCAAGCGCAGCACTGCAAGGTTTGGTACGCTGCATTTTTTAATTCATTTACCTAAAAGTGTTTTATGACTTTACTTCTTTGACCCACTGGGTGATTAAGAGCACGTTGTTCAATTCTTACAGATTTGTGGGTTCCCCATTTTGCTTGTTTTGCTTTCTAGTTCCATTCTGCAGTGTCTGAGAAGGCACTGTCGTAGCCATTGTTGTATTGCTGTGAGAAGTTGTCATTTCCATGACAACCCTTACAAAGTAAAGCACTTAACTGGGGCTGGCTTACATTGAGAGGTTTGGTCCATTTTTGTCGTGGCAGGAAGCATGGCAGCACGCAGGCAGATAAGGTGTGAGAGGGGTGGCTGAGAGTTCTCTATCCGGATCTGCAGGCAGCCTGGCTTGGGTCCCTGAAACCTCAGAGCCCAACCCCAGTGACACACTTTCTCCAGCAGGGCCGCTCCTCCTAATCCCCCGTGATCAAATCTATGAACCTGGGGCCGTTCTCATTCAAACTACCACCACACACTTCACATGACCTTAATCCTTTCAAAAGCACTGGGGCTCGTTTTGTGACTTAACATATGGTCTGTCTTAGAGAATGTTCCCCGTATATCTGAGAATAGTGTGTAGTCTGACGTCAATGGAACCATAAATGTGTGTTCAGGATGCCCCAGACACTGCATTTCTAGGTATGTGTGCTACAGAAGGTAAAAGTAACCAATGAAACAGGAACTCGAAGTAAACCTTTCAGTGCATAACTGGAGAAGATCAGTAAAGAGAAGAATGTAGAACAAAATATGTATCTTTGATTGATTATTTTCTTCTCCCGCTTTCAGTGTGTATTAAAACTTAAAATAGTGCCACAGACTATGATGTTGGGAAACATTAAATTCACTGTATTGGCTTCTTTTTTAATTTAATTTTTATTTTATTGTACTTATTTTAAATGATGTGTATGTGGGTTTGTCCAAATGAGTGCAGTTCCTGTGAAGGCCAGAAAAGGGGGTTGGGTTTTCTGAAACATGAGTCACCGGCCATTTTGAGGCACTTGATGTGGGTGCTGGAAACTGACTATGGGTCCCCTTAACTGCTGAGCCATCTCTCCAGCCTCCATTGCATTATTTTCAAAGAAGTGATCATGGCGCTTTAGCTGGATCGATTCTCGGCCCCTTTAGGAGTGGAGTCTATATATCTTGTGTACTGAACTGGTCAGTAAGAGAACTTTAATTACTTTTATTCTTTCCCAAAGGTATCTTCTAGGCCCCCCTCCAACTTTGATCCAGGCAACTATGTTGAAGTGAGTGATCCGAGCACCCACTTACCCTCCAAAGTGGTGATACAGGATATTACCACAGAGCTGCACTGCCCGCTGTGTAACGACTGGTTCCGCGACCCGCTGATGCTCACCTGTGGCCACAACTTCTGTCAAGCCTGTATTCAAAACTACTGGAAGATGCAGGCGAAGGAGACGTTCTGCCCCGAGTGTAAGATGCTGTGTCAGTACAGCAACTGCACGTTCAACCTGGTGCTGGAGAAGCTGGTGGAGAAGATTAAGAGGCTACCCCTGCTCAAGGGCCATCCCCAGTGCCCAGAGCACGGCGAGAACCTGAAACTGTTCAGTAAGCCAGACGGGAAAATGATCTGCTTTCAGTGCAAGGATGCCCGGCTGTCCATGGGCCAGTCTAAGGACTTCCTGCAAATCTCTGAAGCCGTCCGTTTCTTTACGGTGTGTGAGCCTTGGGCCTTATGGAATTCCTTAGGAAAATTCTTTTAGAGGGTTTCTTCTTTCTTCTGACCTAGTCCCCTTTTTTAAATAATGAGGAAAGCTCAGAGTCCTCAGAAATACAATCTACCTTGGAAAGTTATTTCTCTAGAGATGCTGCACAGGAGAGGAGCTGTAAAGGAGCCATGGCTGACCCCTTCAGTCACACTGGGTAAACCATGAACAGATAGGCTAGTGTTCCTGTTATCAGAGTGTCAACTGAGCACAACAATAGACAGAGCACATGAGAACACGCTACTGAGAGCTAAAGGCAGTCACGTTTGTGATTTCCTGAGACATGAGAACACGCTACCGAGAGCTAAAGCTGTCACATTTGTGACTCCTGAGTGTTGAGGATTTCTGAGATGGTCAGGGGATACACAATGAAGAGAACATGTGGGACTAGAACTGGGATCCATTTGGAAAGGCGGAAGGTAAACAGAAGCGTTCCAGTGGGTAAACAGCATAGCCAGGGTGGAACTGCAGAGTTGCCATAGCCACCCCCCCCCCCCCCCCGACAGGATGGCAGAACTTACCTGCTTCTGTGTCTTAGTTTGCTGACTGCTTTAGTTTCAGTGGTGCTGGGGACTGAACTCGGGGTGTGGTCCACACAAAACAAGCATCGTGCTATTGAGCTACATCCTCAGCCCTGGCCACAATTCTCGATGGACAGGAGTATGACACAGTGGAAAGGAAAGATAGTTTATAGCAAGAGCATACGTGAGAGGATACGGACTTCTTAAAGAAAATATGAGAGAACTCCAGAGAGTAGGAGACACTTAGTTTGGGGTTTACTGCTGTGAAGAGGCACCATGACCAAGGCAGCTCTTATAAAGGAAAGCATTTAATAGAGGCTGGCTTACAGGTTCAGAGGTTCAGCCCATTATCATGATAATGGAGGAGGCATGGCAGTGTCCAGGCAGACACAGTAACGGAAGAGCTGAGAGTTCTCCATCTTGATCTTCAGACAGCAAGGAGAGATTGTCCCACTGGGCATGGCTTGAGCATAGATGAGACTTCAAAGCCTGCCTTCACAGTGACACACTTCCTCCAACAAGCCCACACCTATTCCAACAAGACCATACTTCCTAATACGGCCACTCCCTATGTGCCAAGCATTTAAATGTACAAGTCTATAGGGGCCAAACCACCAAAGAAGGGACACCTCGAAGCTTATTTATTTCCCAACACACTGTGTCTTTGTAGCTGTCCTGCCCACTGCCCTACCACAGGTATGTGGGCATGACAGGTTCTTTCCTCCCACAGTGTAGGTTCTGGAGACTGAACACAGGATGATAAGCTTAGCAGTGAGTGCCCTCACCCACAGAGCCTTCTTACCCATCCCAGCGATAAGCTAACCTGAAACGCAATAGTTCCTTATGTTAAAATTTCTCTGTTCAAACAAACACTGGTGTCTTCTATCCCCTGGCAGAATCTCTTCTGGAGCCAGGACTGGACTCCCCATCTTGTCATTTGTTTAGCCTGCCCTGCCCACACCTACCTCCTGTGCTGTTGTTCACACAGGCCCTGCCCTGTCCCACAGATATCTCTGTTATAGGTATGAGTGTACATGCACGTAGAGGCCACTGGAAAATCCTAGGGTGTTTCTCAAGTACTTGCCTACCTTTTCTCTTTTTTTCTTTTTGAGACAGGACTTCTGACAAAAACCTGGGATTACAGATTAGGCTAGACCAGTAATCTGGCCAGCAAGTTCCAAAGCTCTGTCTCTGTGTCCCCACCGTGTCCCCAGCACTGAACAGAAGGGTAAACCGCTATGCCCAGCCCTGTACTCAGGTTTGTGTGGCAGGCACTTTACTGCGGAGCCATCTCCCCAGCCCCAGGGTGTGCTTTATGTTTTTATTTTCCGAGTTGCTCTGGGTTAATTCTATTTGATATTTGCAGGAGGAGCTTGCTATCTATCAGAGCCAACTTCAGACAACCCTGAAGGAGCTTCAGTCTCTCAGAACAATGCAAAAAGATGCTATTGCTGCTTACAAGGTGAGGGGCTTATGAAGTATTGCTGGAATATGCCCTTCCTGTAACTCCAGCTATATGGATATACTAAATGGTACCTGGGCTATTAATGCTATTTCACTACAGGTTGGAAGAAATATATGGTGGAAAAGGTTCCCAATAGTTGATCACTTGAAGAGATTACCTTTTGTTCTAACATGCTGAGCCTTTAGATGGTCCAGTCGCTAGGTGAACATTGTGGGATTGATGTCTGCTTGGTCTTCCCCTTCATCTATGGCAAAATAAAGACTTTACCAGTAAAACTTGGTTTATAACCAGGTACCACTGAACCTGGGTTCTCATATTATATCCTCCCATCTGATTTATCTTTCTAAACTGTTTCCAAAGTTCACAGAGCTGTTGCTTATACATGCCTGCCCACTATAGACTTCACAGGAGCACCAAAAAAAAAAAAAAAAAAAGCACTAATAGTAAAAATTAGGTAAACCAGTCTCTAGGCTGGGAGCTAAATTGGAAGTTCTGGTCCTTCGTTAATTACTCTAAGTATCTGGAAAAATATATATCCTCAGGAAAAGAAAGACAGATGGAGTTCCTCATGCATCCAGATAATTTTGTTCAATTTCCTAGTTCACCTGCTATAGTCAATATTTGCACATTCAACACATACTTATTGAATGGGTCACTAAGATTCATTCCCACCCTAGAATCCAAGCGTGGGAGACAGGTATTAAATGATGCCACCAACACCAATAAAATAACAACAGCGACTAGTACCATAGGAACAGCTACTAGTACCATAGGAAAACTCAGCAATGAAGAGAAATCCAAGAGGAGAACCTGAAAAAGTCCCTTGAGCTACAGATGTACTCAGTCGGCAGAGTACTTGCCTAGCATGCATGAGGCCCTGAGCTTTAGAGCTGGTATCACATAAACTGGGGATGGCGCACACCTATAATTCCAGCACTCAGAAGGTAAAAGGAGGATCAGAAGTTCAAGGCATCTTTGACTACATTTCTAATTTTAGGCTAGCCTGGGACACATAAGATTCACTGTAAAAAAAAATTTTTTTTTGAGGACTGTAGGATGAATATGAGAGAAGGGTCCTGGAGAAGAGTGTTGAAGGGAGAGGGAAAAGTCTGGAAACAGGATGTTAGAACAAGTCCAATAAAGCCAGAGCACACCAGGCAAGGTAACACTGAGGAGGCAGAAACGACCCAGTCATGCAGATCCTTGTATGGAAAAAATGAAGTGCTTTTAACTTGGTCCCGTGACGTGAAAAATAAAGATTTGTAAGCACTCCACAGTTTCATTTCGTTTTGAAAGTATCTGATGGCCGTGTGGAAAATGGCTTAGAGAGACAACAGCGGACCATATGGTTCGAAAACTTGCAGGGCAGCATGCCAAGCGCAAAGGTACTTGATATTATACAGAGATAAACAAGAACATGTGGTGTAGGGAGGAAATTCTATAGACGCGATGACTGATTGAATATGAGGAGTGAACAGTGATATCAGGCAGCATTTGGGTTTAGAAGTCTGGAGTTCAAAATCTGGAGAAAGCTGGAGGATCAAAAGCTGCAGCTGGATGGATATTGCCTGGGAAGTGTGCAGTGAGCCTAGGATAGAACACTAACTGATTTTTAACATTTAAAGCTTGTTAGACTGGGAAATCATGAGAAAGGGAAACTGGAAGCACGTGGGTTGAGAAAACGATGGAGGTAAGGCTACCTTAAGGGTGCAGTAATGGTTGTCCATGGAATCTAAGCCATGTAAGACAAGCCGTGAAGACATACACTTATGGATAAAACAGAGAGAGTTGATGTTGATGAATTGATTAGTCTCTTGAAACAGGGTCTGTCTCTCCAGGTAGCTCTGGCAGCCCTGGAACTTACTTTGTAGACCAGGCTAGCCACAGACTCATACAGATCATGCCTGCCTGATTCTCTGAGTGCTGGGATTAGAGCCAGGCACCACCATGCCCAGGATGAACACAAATGTTCACTGAGATCCAACAGTGCTGCAGCAGGGAGCAAGTGAACTTGGAACACAAAGTCATTTCGGAAATGATACATTTTCTGGGAATGATGAAATTCCATATGTTGTTGAAAATGAGTGGTAAAAGCTATAAGTCATTGGAAACATAGAAAATGAGGAGCCAAGAAACCAGGATATAGATTGTTCACCAGGAAAGAAGCTGTGTGCGTGCACGCATGAACACACACACACACACACACACACACACACACACACACACACACACACACACACTGCAAGTGCAGCAACTTTCAATTTTAGTGCTTCGTACATTGTTCATCATGTACTCATGTACTGTTTCTTTTTTTTTTTTTTATGTACTGTTTCTTTTATGTGGTCTTGGCAAAAGGAGTAGTTTTGATTTTTAAAGGATAGGTCTCCCTGGTCTAAGAGCATTCTTCAGTAGATACTGATTTGCCAGTCTAGGAAAGTACTGTTAGTATTCATTTTAGGATGTTTGATGGACTCCACAACATTATTTATTAGAGCACAGGTTATCATCCAAGCACTGAAAACAAAACCAACCGTCCTACACCATTAAACTAGTTGGGAAAGAAGGAACAAGCCCCCCAAAGAGCTTTATTTGGTAGAACTGAATGTTGATGGTAAGCAGTCATTTGTGTGGAATTGCCCAAGGTATGTGGTGTGGTGTAAGCCCATCCCCAAATGCTAGTCTCAGTAGTAATCGTGGTGATGATTATGGAGGTTTCCAGGACAACAAGATACAACTGCAACAAAACCTTTCCTTGGAGTTTCTAAAGCTGCATCAGTTTCTGCACAACAAAGAAAAGGACATTCTCAATGACCTCCGGGATGAGGGGAAAGTCTTGAATGAGGAGATGGATGCGAATCTGAACCAGATTCAGGAGCAGTGTCTCCTTGCCAAAGACATGCTGGCGAACATTCAGGCACGGATGGAACAGCAGAACTCCTTCGACTTCCTCACAGTGAGATTCTGAACACAATTGATTATGGGTATACTTGGAAGGAGGAAAGAGAAACTGGGAATGGGGGGTGGGTAGTGATGGAAGGAAAGCAAATCTTAACCAAGCTCAACCCACTCCAACCATATCCTGCCCTATCCAACCCAACCCAACCCAACCCAACCCAACCCAACCCAACCCAACCCAATACAACCCAACCCAACCCAATACAACCCAACCCAACCCAACCCAACCCAACACAACCCAACACAACCCAACACAACCCAATACAACCCAACCCAACCCAACCCAACCCAACCCAACACAACCCAACCCAACACAACCCAACACAACCCAACCCAATACAACCCAACCCAATACAACCCACCCCAACCCAACCCAACCCAATACAACCCAACCCAACCCAACCCAACCCAATACAACCCAACACAACCCAACCCAATACAACCCAACCCAACCCAACCCAACCCAACCCAATACAACCCAACCCAACCCAACCCAACTAACTGGAGTGCTTTTTAGGTTCCGTGGGAGATAAGTAGCGGCTTTTACTTTGTTCAGTGGAAGCTTTACTTTCATCTTCCTATGAAACACAATAGTACAGTTTTGCTACATGAATCAGTGTTTTCTTACTTTCCCATAAAGAACATAGAAGATTTATTTTTCAAAAATAAGTCTCTTATAGTATTTGTTGAGTTTTGGTCTTGCTGAAATTATAAACTGAGCTATCGAAAAAGCTTTTTGTCAAACTTTGCTGCCTGAAGTCTGACTTTTATAGCAGCATTGGTGATCACATCAGCACTCAGAAGTTTGGTTACCCTTGGCCCTGGGATCGCTCCTGATCTTTTCTTGTTGGAGTATTTGGAAGCACTCACTTTTTAATAAGTTGACCTTAACTGTGGGCTTCCTAGCTCTTCTCTTGTTTCCTATGAGAGTTGGAAGTATAGAAAATCAGAAGGTTAGCAAATGAGAGGTCAGTTTATCAAGGGTTAGACTGGGATGCTAATTAGCAAAGCCTGTAGAGAATGAAAACTGTTGTTGGTGATGGACTGGGGACCCTCTCTAAAGGAAGCCAATATTGATGATCAAACCTGGATGGTTACCAGTATAACCAGAGAGATTTCTAGAGATGATGAGCAGGCATCTGACTTCTCTGTTTCTTCTTTTCTCTTTTAGGACATCACAAAGCTCCTAGAGAAGTAAGTGTTTCTCCATGGTACTCTATCCCCTCCTTCCACCACTGGAGGATGTCTCAAAATAAACTATTTGTGTGTTCCTTACAGCATGGAGAAAGGAATGAAGACACTTGTACCCAGACAGCTTATCTCCAAAAAGCTGAGCCTAGGTCGCTTCAAAGGTCCTATCCAGTATACCATCTGGAGGGAAATGCAGTCCATTCTCTCTCCAGGTACAGTGGGGATGAGCTATTGATTCCTATGGCCCATAATCTATATTTCATCTGTGACCAGGGTTTTTTAGTTTGAGACAGGAAGGAGACAGAGTTGGGTAGAGTTTGGTCACAAAATTTTTTTCTTTTTCTCCTGCTGCTATGATTTAAGAATATGTGTCTTTGAACTAATAACATATAAAAGTCTGATATTAGAATTACTCCTCAGCCTATGATTTTGTTTGATCTATAAGGTGTGGAAGTAGTCACAATTTTATCCTGTTTTGCTACATCAGCTATATGAATTCTTGCAAATATCAAAGGTCTGAACAGGACAAAATAACACAAGTGGTATTATTTCAAGAAAAAGAAATAATAGTCTAGATAAGATGTGTATAAAATAAGAATTTAGATAGCTTTTACAAAATTTGTATAGATAATATTATTGTTTGTTATTAACCTAGTTAAAATCGTAAATATATCCCTGTTACATTTTTCAGGTGACTAACACTGAAAGAAACTGAAGTATAATCAATAGGGCAGAATCTGCCTATTTTACCTAAATATTCCCAGTGTACATGCTGAGTTTTGACAAACATGGAAATATCTCTGTGATCAGGATATAGATGGGGGTTGGAGAGTTGGCTTAGCACTGAGCAAACACAAGGACCCGAGTTTGAATCCTTAGTGCCTATGTAAAAAGCCAGGCATGGTGGCATACGACTGTAGCTCCAGCACTAGGGATGAGGTTGTAGGAAAACATAGCTCTGACAAGACCTGCAGGCTGGACAGTCTTGCGTGAATTCCAGATTCAGCAAGAAACCTGTTCAAAAACTAAGATACAGAATGATGAGGAAGATACTTAAAGTAGACCTCTGACCTCCACATGCACATGTATGGGCATACCTGTACACACACACACACGCCCACACACACACACTTCAAAGTTTCCACAAGTCTCTTTACAGTTAGTTCTTTCTGTGTAGCTCCAGTCCCTCCTGCTGGCTAATCTGCTTTATTTCACTTTTGATACATCTTTGCAAATGTTTGATTTAATGTAGATCACACATTACTGTATTGTGCGTCTCGACTCCTGTACAAAGCACGGTGCTTCCTTTGATTCACCTTTGTTGCACGTAGCAATAATTTGTTTAATGAATATATCATAATGTGTTTATCTATTCTCCAGGCTGATGAGCTTTTAGATCACACTTCAGGGATATTATAAATAAAGTTGTGTGGATCTGTGGGGTTGAAGATATGCCATTTAATTTTATAAGAAACTATCGATGCTTTTTCTTCCTCAAGTGGTTGAAAGCCTCTCCACGTGCTTCTTGGCCATTCCTAAGATATATTTAATCTTTTGACCATACTTTTGTTGATTGCTTTAACATTAAATTATAAGTGAACAATCCTTTATTAGCCATGCTTGTTAAAAAGGATTTAAAGAAACAAAACAAGACAGGACAAAACAGTGTGCCTGTGTATAAGTTGGTTTCCCTAAGTGCGGCTTTCAACAGAGGCCAGAAAAAGGTACTCGTTCCCCTGGTTCTGGAGATATGGGCAGTTGTAAGTTGTCTGATATGGGTGCTAGAAACAGAGCAAGAAGAAGTACTACGTGCTCTTAAGCTCTGAGCCATCTTTCCAGCCACAAGTTACTTTTTGGACGGTTTCTTTTGTTTGTTTGTCTGTTTGTTTGTTTTGGATATAGAATCTCATGTAGCCCAGGCTGGCCAAGAGTGCTTACGTAGCCAGAAGTGATCTTGAGCCCCTAATCCTGTTGTTTATACCTTCAAAGTGTTAGGATTATAGGCATTTACCTGACTTAAAACATTAAACAGCAGCCACAGCAACAGCAACAGCAAAATCAGGATCTCATTATATTGCTCAGGCCGGCCTTGAACTTAGGATCTTTCTGCTTCAACCTACTGAGTACCAGAATTACAGGTGTGTACTACTGCTCCAACTGAATTTTAATTGACACATTTTTGTATATATTTATAGGATACAATATGATATCCAATGCACGTATGCAACATATAAAAATTAAACCATAGTAAACAGAATTTATATCTCCTCAAACATTTATCACTTTTTGAGCTCTTTTAGTTGTATAAAAATATATAATAAAACCTATGGGGCTGGAGAGATGGCTCAGCAGTTAAGAGCACTGACTGTTCTTCCAGAGGTCCTGAGTTCAATTCCCAGCAACCACATGATGGCTCACAACCATCTGTAATGGGGATCTGATGTCCTCTTCTGGTGGCTCTGAAGACAACTACAGTGGACTCATATAAAATAAATAAATTAAAAAGAATCTGTGGCTGTAGCTCAGTAATAGAGTGCTGGCTTAACATGTATAAAGCCCTGGGTTCAGCACTGCCAACAAAACCAAACCAAACCACTGGAACATATATGTACATATAATATATAATAAATTATTGCAGATTACAATTACCATATTGGGATATTAAACTCTGAAATTAATATCTATCTCATTGTACTTTGGTACCTGTTATTCAATATCATTCTACCCTATTCTGTTTATATGAAGCAAACTTCCTTAGCTTCTACATATTAAAAAAATATCCATCTGTTATGGAATTCTATTATTGTAGACTACAATATAAATTAATTACTTTCAAATGTGAAATTAAAGGTTGTTTACAAAATATAAGCCTGGTTTTATCTCATTTATTTAATTACTTATTTAGATTTTTGAGACAGTGCTGTACTGTGACTTGCTCTGTAGACCAGGCTGTCCTCAAACTCAGAGATCCACCTGCCTTTGCCTCCTGAGAGCTGGGATTAAAGGTGTGGGGAGATCTTTTTTAAAGATGTATTTTTTATTATATAAGTACACTGTAGCTGTCTTCAAACACACCAGAAGAGGCCATCAGATCTCATTACAGATGGTTGTGAGCCACCATATGAATGCTGGAATTTGAACTCAGGACCTCTGGAAGAGCAGTCAGTGCTCTAAATCACTGAGCTGTCTCTCTAGCCAAGCCTGGTTTTATAATTACCAGATTCAACTGTCATAAAGTTACTTTGTTAGATCTCCATAAACATTTCTAATGCTTGCTCTCAGTGTCTGTATTATCTTGTCCCAGGCTGGTAAGCACATAATTTGTGGACTAAATTCTGAAGCGCAGTGGCAGATACCACTGCTTCAATGTCTCACTGCATGCTAAACCAAACACAATCTCTACCAGGTACCTCTTACCAAGCTCTAACAGATAGTCATTCATACACAAGCAACCACCTGTATTTAATCTACCTTTGCTTTCTCTGCGTACCCAAAGTGAACATCTCATATATGTTAATATCCCAACTGAGACACTCTCTTTAGACACTCTCCTTAGGAAGATTTCCTAGGGCACCCTCACCTAATTTTTATACTTTTGGTATTAGTAAAGGTTCACATTATTTATATTTTTCCTTCAGTAGAACATAAGTTACTTCAGAGAAAAGTCTGATTTTATCCTAAAGATAAAAATGTCTGGAAATAGCAAAATGGACACCAAGCAACAGAAAGTATGTGAGAGGGCTGGAGAGATGGCTCAGAGGTTAAGAGCACTGACTGCTCTTCCAGAGGTCCTGAGTTCAAATCCCAGCATTCACATGGTGGCTCACAACCATCTGTAATGGGATCTGATGCCCTCTTCTGCTGTGTTTGAAGACAGCTACAGTGTACTTATATATAATAAATAAATAAATCTTTAAAAAAGAAAGAAAGGAAGGAAGGAAGAAGAAAGAGAGAAAGAATACAAGAACCTTCCTGGCTAAGGGTTTGTGCATATGGGGAAAGAAAAGCACTATGGTGGTATTTCTTACTGTGGGACATTGCATTCACCTCTCCTCTTCCCTGCTATCTCATTTTCTAACCAGGCCCATCTCAACTAACTCTGGATCCTAAAACAGCTCATCCAAATCTGGTGCTATCCAATAGCCGGACCAGTGTGTGCCACGGTGATGTTAAACAGGTAATGCCTGATGACCCAGAGAGGTTTGATTCAAGTGTGGCTGTGCTAGGCTCAAAAGGCTTCACCTCTGGGAAATGGTACTGGGAAATAGAAGTGGCAAAGAAGACAAAATGGACGATTGGAATCGTCAGAGAGTCTATCATTCGGAAGGGGAGCTGCCCTCTGACTCCAGAGCAAGGATTCTGGCTTCTAAGACTAAGGAACCAAACGGATCTAAAGGCCCTGGATCTGCCCTCATGCAGTCTGAACCTAGGTGATCTCAGAAGGGTGGGTGTGTACCTGGATTATGAGGGAGGGCAGGTGTCCTTCTACAATGCTACGAACATGACCCATCTTTACACCTTCACTAGTGTTTTCCTGGAGAAACTTTTCCCCTACTTGTGCCCCTGCCTTAATGACGGTGGGGAGAATAAAGAGCCATTGCACATCGTACATCCACAGTGATTAAGTTATACTATTGTATAAATTCAGGGCGTTATTAAAGTATTGAAATAGTTCACCAATTTCACTGGACTCTCTTTCCAATCTATGGAGAACTCTGAAATAATGGAAGCAGGATTCACAAACCGACTTACAATTCAGTTTCCCACACAGATTTTGCTGGAGCCATTCAAGATAACATTCTGCTTCTCTGAGGTCTTCTAAGACACAAGAGTACCCAGAGTGTAGTCCTCATGTCTTGTTTCTGGAGCAAAGTGCGAGGTGATTCTGTGATGTTAGGAACCCTCTTCGATTGGGCCTGAAAGGTCTTCCTCACTGGCTGCCAGCATGATTTTAAGAGGATGGATTTTCACATCCGCGCTCTTACTCCTGTTGAATTATCTTTTTTCCCCCAGAGCTGGGATTTAATTATAAAATTCCACCTTGTCAGTTTTCTACAACATGTTGCTTTAAATTTGAAAATTTGCTCCGGCGACCTAAAGTGGAAAATGGCCCGAATTAGCTCATCATCTTGTCTTCCTGCAATCCTCCCAACATGTTTTTTGGCCTATTAAATCTCAGGCTCCTTTCCCTCCTTTCAGTTCCTTCCTCCTGCTTTATTCATAAGTGGTACCTATTTCTCCTATATTAAAACACACCCATATTTCTATCTGCATTTGACTCTGTCCCTTTTCACCAGTCCTGCCTGTATTTAATAAACAGCACTTTGACCCCACTTTCCTCAGTATGTTCATTCTTCAGCCTGTCCCTTCTTCTGAGGTCCACAGTTCTCAATACCCACAGTACTCTCAGTGAAATGGCCCTATTTCCTCTCCTTGAAACTCCCTTGCTAAACCCGTCTTTCTATACAATGTGTGCACTTACAACATGATTTCAGTAACTAGCACGACGCCCGTGCACACATATGTATCCGAGCATGTGCCTGCCACACGGATGATGCCTGTGGAGTGCCAAAGAGGATGCTGCGTCCCCGAGAGCTGGAGTTATAGATGGTTGTGAGCTTGCCTGATGTGGCTGCTGGAAGCAAACATGGGTCCTCTGAAAGAGCAGTGAATGCCCTGACCACTGGGCCATTAGTACAGCCCCTTCCTGTGTCTTCTAAGGACCTCACGTCAATCAAATGGTTGTGAGAACTCATTTTGAGCCTGGAACTTTGCTTGGTATTGTCCCCTATCAACAAACATACCTTTCTTAATTATTTAAGAAAACATCAAAAATGCATAATAATAAAGGCAGGTGACAGATAGGTCCAGGTTTTCTGAGAATGACAATAAAGTTACTAATTAAATAACAGATAAGCTTGAGAGCCCAAACATAACACTGGAGGCTCTTGTGCGCCTCTTTCAGTCTTCATGTATTTACTCCTCTGGAGAGGTGGCTCAGTGGTTAATGGCATTTCCTGCTCTTACAGAGGACCCAGGTTCAATTCTCAGAACCCACGCAGCTTCTTACAACCATCTGTCATTTCAGTTTCAGGGGATCTGATGTTTTCTTCTGCCTTCCTCTGGTCCTGAACACACATGGTGTGCACACTCAGACACACACACACCCATAACAAATAAGTAGATAGCAGTATGTTTTACATAAAAACTCTTCTAAAGACAGAAACTATAGATGTTTTTATACATGCATATTTCATTTCTATTTTGAAAATTCAAAGATTCCTAAATTATATATTTTCATTTGACCACTTCTTTTGAACTTGAAAATAAATGATATGGTGTTGTTTTTCTTCCTGGGCTTTTCGAAAATTCAAAATTACAGTGTTCGATGATGTATTCCTTTCCTTATTCACGGTTTCATATTTCACAGTTACGACGGTCAACTATAGTCTGAAAATATCATGAGAAACCCCAGGTAAATGGTTCAGTCATTTAAAATTGTTCTGAGCGCTGAGGGTGCAACTCGGTGGCAGAACGCTTGCTTCTCATGTCTGAGGCTCTGGTTCACTCCCCAGCATTGCATAAATAATTAAATAAAATCTGCATTTCTGAGTAGTATGATAAAATCTTATGTCTTCCAGCTTCTCCCACTCAGGATAGAGCTGCATATCCACAATGTATATACTAACTCTGTCGATGTGGCTAAGGGAAAACACATTAACTTGTGCTCAATATATTCTTGGAATTGTTCTAATTTATTAATTGTCAATGTCTTACCTCATTTATAAGTTAAATTCTGCCATAGCTATATACCTACAGGGGTGGAAAGCACTATAGTATATGTAGGGTCGAGTACCATTGGCTTCTAGCATCCACCTGGTGTAAAAATGCAGTAATTCGGGATAACTAGAGGGGAAAGTCAGTTACTGCCATGCCTGATGACCTGAGTTCGATCCTTAGGACGCACATGGAAGGAGAACCGACTCCTTGAAGTTGTCCTCTGACCTCCACATACAAACCGTGTCATCCCTCAAATTAAGAAATAAAGGTAATTTGGGGTTGGGGATTTAGCTCAGTGGTAGAGCGCTTGCCTAGCAAGCACAAAGCGCTGGATTCAGTCCCCAGCTCCAAAAAAAAAAAAAAAAGAAATAAAGATAATTTAAAAACTTGTAAAGAGAGACAGCAATTTAAATACCCAGTGTACAGTGATTGTTTTTATTTTTCCTTTTTGTTATCATTGCTACTAGCAACTAAGTTGCCACAAACATTCTCTGTGTGCACGGGAGTAAGAGTTTCCCTAAGTGTGTATCTGATAAACATTTGGTGACATTACTTCAGTTAAGGCTGAATTGTTTCTCAAAGCCATAGTACAGGATGTACAATCTCACTAGGAGGGCAGTAGGAATTTCCATGACTCTGCCCTTTGCCAACCCACTTGTTATTAATAAGGTAAACACATAATGGTATCTTGTGGATTTAATTTGCTTTTCCCTAACTAGTATATGATTAGGCATCTTTTCGTGGGTTTGCTGGTCATTTGTGGGTCTTTTACCGAAAAGTCTATTGAAGTATTTGCTAAATTTTCTGATTGGATCATTTCTCCCTTAATGTCTCATAAGGCTGCTTATATATTCTGGATATTAATCCTCTGTCCTTCAGATACCTTCCCCATTTTGTGTATATTCACTCTAATTATGGTGACTTTGATGAGGAGAAATTTAATAGAGTCAAACTGATGTATTTTTTTTTCTTCTGTCATGCTCAACGCTATGTCTCAATTTAAAAAAACCCTTTGCCTGGAGCCAAAAGCATTCTCTGGTGTTCTGTGTGTCTTGAGATTGTTTGCCTCTCATATTTAAGTGCTCACTGGTTCAAACAAATAAAAAATAACAAGTATGAGTTTGTATGTGTCTAATTATAACACACAAAAATTTAAGACATATAAGAATTAATTGCACATCCACAACATTTGTACATGGGGTTCCTGCTACCTGACAGAGAATCACACACTATGAGTAATTTGACCCAATAAACAGACAGAATACTGTATTCTAGAACATCAGATTGCTTTAGGGCATTCTTTTTTAAAGATATAACCTTACAGGCCATATACTTCCAGTATATAGAAAATGCTAACAAATTTCAAAAGATCTGATCAAACAGACCAGTATTTTAATGCAGCAAAGCCATAAACAACTATATTTAGAATTAGGAAATCACACATATTTGCAAATTTTAAAATCTATTAGTATGTACTGCTGAGCTTTGGTCTGTTGCTCTGTGTTGCAATGCTAAATGCTGGCCCTAGTTACCCCCAGGGATGAGGAGATTCTCAAACAGACTCAAGTGATGCTATGGAATCTTGCCCCCAAGTTATCCCTCATTGGTGAATAAGATGCCTATAGCTGTGAAGAAGACAGGTAGGTGGGATTTCAGTTCCCCGGGGTTGGGGGTCTAAGGAGAGACATCAACAAGGGGAGAAGAGAAGGTGGAGAGAGGAGACACCATGGGGTAGGTGAGTCATGAAAACACGGCCATGAGGGCTGCCCAATTGGTGTCAAGAGCTGCTTAGATGGAACATGGAAAGTTATAACTCGGGGTTACTGGCGGGGAAGTAGACATAACAGCATAGAGAGTAGATGCCTGTCCCGCAGCCCTGGTGCCTTTAAGGCTTACTATAAATATAAAGGTTGTGTGTCTTTTATCTGGGAACTGATATGTCATATTCACATTTGGGGGTCGAAGCGGAGGATCGCAGATCTAAGGCGAACCTATAAATCATATGAAGACTCAGAAACAAGAAAATTCGAACAACCCTCTGTACAGAATACTATCCTGAAATCTGAGATTAGGTTAGACTGAGCAAGAGAAATAACATCTCAAAAAACCTGTCACCCTCGGTTTAAGAGGGACTTCCTAGCCTCATTCTTCTCCTTCCTTCCTTGTGCTTCCCCTCCTTACTTACTCATCTGCTTTACAATCCTGGAAAACAAGCCCAGGCCTTGCACTGCACTCTGCCAATGAGTTACAGTCCTGTCTGGCCAGTGTTTTAGTTTAAGAACTTAAGACCACAGGCTGGAGGTGGTAACTTAGCTGGTGGTGCTTGCCTAGCAAACACAAAACCTTGGGGGAAGGCCTCTAACAAGCCAAGCACGGCAAACATGGTGCCAGGAAATCTTGCCTTCCTTCTCCCTTGCAAAACCATTGGATTCCCTTAGTTAGGCACGTCTACATTCCTAAAACTAGCCACCGAGTCTTCCTTATGCATGACTCATTCCTGAGCCTGATCACCAGGGTCCAGCTACCAAAATTTGTACTTTGGCTACACTAAAATGTCTAATCAGGAGGTCCTTGTCAACTCCTCCTCGTACAGATTTCCCCTCTTCTCCTTAAAAGTTGCTCCTGCAACGACACCGGATGCTGTCTTTGCCCAATCCAGAGGCACCCACCACCACCACACAGTCCTTTCTTGGGTAATAAAATCTTTGCCAAGAATTTGGTGTCTGGGTGTGGAGCGGTGGACCGTGAGAGGAAACCTGGTAAAGAAGAGCTGGGTTGGAAGCCCTGGGACCTAAATGGGCTGTAGGAGCTTCACCTGCTTCCAACACCAGGCTCCTGTAGACACAATTAGCCACAGCCCCCACCAGAGAGACTTGTGACCATCAGTCACAGAGAAGCCCCTCCACATGTAAATGAGGCATCCCTAACATCTCAGGCCAAACCAACAGGAAGCACCTGCTCTCAGAACCCAACTCACCCCCTGTATATAAGATCCTATCCAGAAGGAGTAAAGGCGTGTGTGCGTGAGAGAGATGCCATCACCTGAGAGCAGCTGTAACACTTCCTGGAAAGAGAACCATCTCCTGAAGCTTTTGCTGCTAAAAGTTCTTCTGCACCTCAGCTTGATAACCAGCCCGCCACCAGCTCAGCTCAGCTCAGCTCAGTGCAGCCAGTGTAGTCTTGGAGCAGCAGCAGAGGCTGGGGCGGCAGCAGCAGCACCGGAGCAACAGGTGCCAGATGCACTTATCCCTCCCTGCTTTTCCCCTTAGCTTGAATGCTCCTGCCAGGCCCCGCTAGAGACCTCCAAGGATAGCGTCCGGTGCACAGACTGGCATTTGGGTGTGTTTTCTGTTGACTCCACTCTTCTATCCTCAACAATACATAAACTGAACATAGTGACAAAGGCCTTGATCACAGCACTTTGATGGGATTGGCAGGAGAACCAGAAATACAAAGCCACATTTAGTTGAAGTTCAAGATCAGATAGACAAGACTGTCTCAAAATAACCAAAAGAATATGATAGAGAGGAGGGATAAGATGGTTCAACGGGTAGAAAGCTCTTTCCACCAATCCTGACCACCTGAGTACAATCCCTGGAACTCACCAAGTAAAGAATCAGCTCCTCCCTCTGACTCACCTCCTCTGTGTGTGTGTGTGTGTGTGTGTGTGTGTGTGTGTGTGTGCTCATGCGTGCCCGCACGAGCGTGCACACTCCTGTCAAAATAAGTACAAGCAAAATGATACCATCACTACATTTAAAAATAATTCTAAGGATTGGAAAGATACCTCAGGGTTTAAGAGCACTGACTACTCTGTCAAAGGATCCAGGTTCGGTTTCCAGCACTCACATGACGGCTCACGATGACCTGTGACTCCTGTTCATTACCCTCTTCTTGCTTAGTAGGCCAGCCTGGTAGTTACATCAGCATGCTACCAAATACGGAGGTTCGAGCCAACCTATATTATATGAAACTGTCTTTAAAAGTTATATATATAGTTATTACTCAGGGTTTAAAACTCACCAGGTCCTGCTACCTTTGTCCTCTGCAGCTATTCTCTCAGCATCCTGTTGTCTGCTTCCTGAGGCCTTTCCCGCCCTTTCCCCTTGAGAACCAATCATCAAGCTTAGCTTTGGACCAATCAGCGGTCTCATCTCTAAGCCCCGCCCAGGAGCCTGAGAGTCAGGTGGCGCCATGTTCCAGGGGCAGCGTGGTTGGTTCTGCCGCAGTGTCAGTCAGGACCTGAGGCAGTTCTGGGGTAGGAAGATGGGTGGGGCAGGGCGCGGGAGCCAGAGCATCCTCCTGTTGAAGCCCCGAGCCAGGGGGGCACCTGCCTTACTTGGTGCTCACCTGTGCTCTTGCCTCCACAGTGGACCAAGGTGGGATGGTCAGTGACGCCCAGGCCGCCGACTTCCTGTTCAGCTGTGATGCCTCGCATCCTGACACCCTGAGGTACCCCAGGGCCACGCTTGAGCCTTTTCTGTCATCGGGTGCCCAGAGTCTCGAATGGAAGTAGCAGCCCAGTTATCGACTTTGGGGAACAGCAAGTTTGCAGCCCTAGATAGCTTTCTCTTTTCCTTCCTTCTGCCCTGGTCTGCTAACGGAATCCTGGCTTCGAGTGTCCAGCTGTCACATGGAAACTTGTAGCCTGCTCCTACTCAGTCTGTCTCATCAGATAACACCTCAACGCCCAACGCCGGGGTGTGTCCTGCACTTTGCAAGCTGAAAGCCTACCTATTACCTTTTTGGTTTTTGTTTGTTTCTTCGTTTTGTTTTGTTTTGTTTTGTTTTGTTTTGTTTTGTTTTGTTTTGTGTGTGTTCATGTGTCAACAGTTTGGGTGAATCTATGCCTAAGACCACGAGCAGGCTCTAGTAATGGTACTTCATCCTCATTGCTGCTGTTTAACAAGCACCATCATCACCCCAGGACTGTCACAGGAACTTCCTCAGAGATTACCCTGCCTACATATGTGCTCTGCCATCTCCCTTCATAATTGGTAACTGTTTATTGAGCAGAGATCTACTCCTGGCTTCCCACCCCCACCCCCTTCAGATTCAGACTTAGTTAAAGCCTCTTTAAATGTCCATGTCTTTCTTAGTTTGTTTAATCAACCTTAAGTGTTGTTATTGGTCCTTTATGTATGTCTTTTTTCCCCCTAATATCTTTCATCTCTATTTTCACAGGCCTAGAAAAAATGTATTCTGCATGTAAAGGCTTCTCTGACTGCATCCCCATTCTTTACCTCAGAATTAATTTCTTTTAATGGCAGAGACTATGAGTAAAACTCATTGGGCTGCTGGCTTTCAGTACACTGTTGATAGCCAGCTAACTACTGTTTTAAGACTTTTCCTTTTCCTTTCTTTCTTTTTTTTTTTGAGGCAGGGTCCCTCATCCATTTATTTATTGTGCATTGGTGTTTTGCCTGCATGCATGTCCGTATGAGGGCATTGGGTTACCTGTAAATGGAGTTACAGACAGTTGTGAACTATCATGTGGGTGTTTGGAATTGAACACAGGTTTCCTGGGAGAGCAACCAGTGCTCCTAACCACTGAGCCATCTCTCCAGCCCCTGTTTTAAGTCTTTTGTAAATTCATACAATCATTTACCAACTCTAAAGCTAAGATTTGCCTGCACTTAGGACCCCAAACTGGGTAATGTCACATACCTGAAATCGATTCATTCTTGCCAGTAACGAAGAATACGTCGTAAATATATTCTTCAGTGCTTGTAGTCTCCTACTCCCAGACTCTGTTTTACTTTTGAAAGTTTGAATACATTCTTGTTTATGTCACAACCTAGATTTCCTTTCTTCTAGAATCTATCAGAGTCTCGAGTACACGGAAGACAGTGCTACAGTTTTCCACGCCTACTATCTTGCTGCAGTAGCTAATGCTGAGAAGAAAAATTCAGTGGCCTTAGGCCATTTTGTTCTTCCTCCTGCATGTCTGCAAAAAGGTTAGCAACGATCATAAACCCATCAGTTTGCCAAACCCAGCCAATTCCTATTAAGATAACCATATTTAATTTGACCAATCTTTAATCTCAATTGGAAATTTTTGGTTTGGTTTTTAGCTTTTGGGGGTTGTTTTTATTTTATTTTTGACATTATCTCACTCCATATCTTAGCCTTCTGAGTGCTGGGATTGTAGGTTGAGCTACTGTACCTACAGAGACTTTTGAATGATTTAATAATGATTTAATATAGGTGAAACAAACCTGAACTTGGAATCAGATACCTTGAGTGAATATTCTGGCTTTGTTCATTCACACATTCATTTAGCGTTCTTTGTTTGTCCGGTTACAACCCCGGTGCAACAGTAAATGAGACAGAGTCAAAGTAAAGTGCTCACCAGCTAGGATTCAACACTTAATACTTTTTATTTGTTTGTTTGTTGAGGCGTGGTCTTACTATGTAGCTCGGGTTGCCCTGGAACTCACTATATGAGCCAGGCTGGCCTCAAACAAAATGTGTACCACCATGCTCGGCGTTTCGTGATCTAACATGCTATTGACTTCCAAGTGATTTTGAGGTCATAGATTAAGGTCTATGACATATGGTGAGGATTTAATAAATGTGTGCTTTGCTAGTGTTGCATCTCTTTAATTTCTCTTTAAATGCTTGCTATAATAACAAGCTCATATATTCGTTTTTTTATTATACTTTTGTAAGTACTTTCACGTTGTTTCACCAACCTTATGAAGAGAGAAAGAAAAGTAAGGAAACTGCTTTTGAGGCTGGTCCTTTCTGTTTTCCCTGCTTGGAATGTGTTCTTATCATGTTTGTCCAGATAACCTGGATTATCTTCGTGTATCTCTTTTTGAAGGTCTTATGTTAGTTACCCATTTAAAAAAACAAAATTTGTTTTATTTAGTATGTGTGTGTTGCCTGCATGTATGGCTGCGCACTACAGTGGTCCCTGTGCTGTCCAGAAGAGGGCACCAATCAGGTCCTCAGGAGCTGGAGTTACAGATGGTAGTGAGCCACCCTGTGGGTGCTGGGAATTGGACCAGGGTCTTCTGGAAGGGCTTCTTAAGTGTTCTTAAGGGCTTCCTAGTGTTCTTAACCTCTGAGCTCTTCCTCCGGCTCCTGATCACTCAGTTCTTGATGACGATTTTTAGATTTTCTTTATGTCCATTTTTAGAAAGACAAACCAAAACCGTTCATAGATTTCCAGTGAGGAAAATATAAAAAGCAAAACAGAAAAAACCCAAAATTTAAAGTTATTTTCATAGAATAGCCCTTAGAAATGTCAAAGATTGGTTTCTTGTAGCTAGTGTTCCAGCAGAACCTAGTTACAACACTTAGTTGTCTAAGTGGTTATGCAAATAAACTAATGACTTATGGTAAAATTGATTTGTTAAAAATAACCCTAAACCACTCTCTCATTCTTGAGAGAGGGTCTTGTTATGTCACTCTGACTGACCTGGTACTAATTTTGTAGCCCAGGCTAGCCTCAAATTCGTAGCCATTCTCCTGCCTCAGCCTCCCAAGTGTCAGGATTATAGACATAAGCTGCTGCTGCTGCTTCCTCCTCCTCCTCCTTCTCTTCTTCTTCCTCCTCTTCCTCTTCTTCCTCCTCTTCCTCTTCTTCTTCCTCCTCTTCCTCTTCTTCCCCCTCCTCCTCTTCCTCCTCCTCTTCCTCCTCTTCCTCTTCTTCTTCCTCCTCTTCTTCTTCTTCCTCCTCCTCCTCTTCCTCCTCCTCTTCCTCCTCTTCTTCCTCCTCTTCCTCCTCCTCCTCCTCCTCCTCCTCCTCTTCCTCCTCCTCCTCCTCCTCCTCCTCCTCCTCCTCCTCTTCCTCTTCTTCTTCTTCTTCTTCTTCTTCTTCTTCTTCTTCTTCTTCTTCTTCTTCTTCTTCTTCTTTTTCTTCTGATACAAGTTTTTCTTAGGTAGCTCCATTTGACCTTAAATTCCCTTCAAAAATTTACGTTAAAAAAGCTTGTATTATAGAATGATTATCTGATTTATTAAACTTATTTTAAATTATCACTCCTATTTAATATTTGAGTTCTGCACACACAGACATCACACACCTGATGTAGAAAAAAAAATCTACAGTAATGATTCACATAATGTACTGGAATTGTTCAAAGAGTGGAGTGGAAAATTTAATTCTTATGCTTTTTAATCCTCTGATTCAGTAGGAATCTGGGTTTTAAACAAGTATTTTAAGAGGTTATTTTGATTCAAGTAGAATAAACCTGACCTACAAGTTTCAGAATTTATACATAATATAGAAATTACTTTTTATTGGACTTGTTTTTCTCACTACAGAAATACGAAGAAAAATTGGTAGTTTTATTTGGGAACAAGATGAAAAATTTCAGATAGAAAAGGTAAGCGAAAATTAAAATACTTGACTGGGAAATACAGTTTCAAAATGTTTGAAGGCAGTATAATCTGTGACATATGCATCAACAGTGATTAAGGAATCCAGAGTGCATGCTTTTATGGAATATTATCTGGGTTGACATTGTTTTTACATAATACATTAAGCATTTTGTTTAAATGAATCCATTCATTAAGAAACGAGTGCTCAGGGGTTGGTGATGTAGCTCAGATGGTAAAATGTTTGTTTCACTTGCAAGAAGCCCTGGATTCCATCCTCAGCAAGTGTAAAATCCAGGCCTGGTAGCACAGGTTGTAATCCTAGCATTTGGGAGGTAGGGGCAGGAGGATTAGACGTTCAAGAAAGCCTGTCACTGATGCTGGAATAACTTTCATTGTGCTTAGTCTGTTGTGACCTAATGACTACACAATGTTATCTATGTAGCATTCTTATTTAGATGCTTAACCAAGATCCAATTATGAGTTAATCACATGAATCCAGGAAGTGACTGGATTCCACAAAGTCAACTGGCGTGGCCTGCATAGTGGTTGTTACAACAAAGGCAAGAGGATTGTTCTAAATGTGACATATAAACCTTGATCAGGCCAGGCATGGTGGCACATGCATTCCCCAGCACTTGGGAGGCAAAGGCATGCAGATCTCTCTCTCTGTGAGTCTAAGGACAGCCTGGTCTACAAAGCAAGTTTCAGGATAGCCAGGGCTGCTGACACAAACAACAAACAAACAAACACACAAACCTTGATCAGAATATAGTATTTGCCAGGCATGGTAGCACAGGCCTTTAATTCCAGCACCTACGAGGCAGAGACAAGCAGATCTCTGAGAGTTCAAGTCCACCTTTGATCTACATGGGAAAACTGATATTAGGTAATAATGATTTGTTATATTTTTAAGTATGTTAATGGTATTATTAAGATAAAAGGATATGTTTTTGAGAAAATTCATACTAGACCTTAAGGAATAGAAATGTTATATTTTTAAATGGTCTCACAAAATTGAAAAGAACTCACTCAAGGTAGCAAATTCCGAGTGTAAGGTATATAGTTTTTTTGTACTATTTTATTTTTAAGACTTCTCAGTATTTTAATTTTTCAGACTGAAACAATAGAGAGAAATCTATATTTCCACAGCCAGGCAGTTAGTTTATATATTTCATCTTACTTTCACTAATTAAAATTTTACTTGTATGTGCATATGTATGTGCATGCCACAGTACACATGTGGAAGTCAGAGGACAACCTGGGGAAGCTGGTCCTCTCCCTTCACCCTGTGGGCTCCAGAACTAAAACTCAGGTTACCAGGATTGGCAGCAAGCACTCTTAATAGCTGAGCTATCTCCCTGGCCCACTAACTTGTTTTTGTTTCCCAGAGTGTCATCATTTGAAAAGAATAGTCTCTCCAGGATCTTAGGCATGGAGGTGATAAGTTGTGAAAATATTTATTTTCTGATTTGTCACTGTTTCTACATAAGTGATGGTGGATTTTTTTTATTATTTGTCAAATTATTCAGTATACCAGTACTGTTGTATTTAAAGGAAGCTAAAGGTTATTTAATTTTGTAAATAAAAATGCTGACACAAGCAGAAGTTTAGAAAAAAAAAGTTTAGTTCACATAACCAGATGTTAGTACCATGGAACCAAATTTTTCTAGCCTCAGCCTAATTTAATGTGTTTTCTATGAAAAAGTTAGTATGAGACCAGAGGGATAGCTTAGAGCTGAAGACTACTTCCTGCGCTTTGAGAGGTCCAGAGTTCAGTTTACTGAAGTCCCAGAACCTATGGCAGGTGCCTCAAAACTGCCTACATCTCTAGCTCAGGGGCTCTGATGAGCACTTCTGCCCTCTGTGGCATATCTTGCACACACGTGACACACAGACACACAGGTAGACAGATAAATGAAAATTTTGATATAACATCCCCCTCTTTTTTGTTTGTTTGTTTGTTTATTTGAGACAGGGTTTCTCTGTGTAGCCCTGGCTGTCCTGGAACTCACTTTGTAGACCAGGCTGGCATCAAACTCACAGAGATCCATCTGTCTCTGCCTCCTGAGGGCTGGGGTCCATCACTGCCCAGCTAACATTCTTTTATTAATTATTGGCTAGGTATTACCTTTTGAAAAAGGATCTTGTCCATTCCTTCAAAATCATATAAATATTGCATATTAGCTATTATAATACTGTAATCATATAACATATAAGCAGAAAAGTTATGCTATCAAATGAAAACAAGATTAGTCTGGAAAGCAATTTGTAACATTATTATTGCTTAGGGAAGATTTATGATCTAAATACCAAACTTCTAATGACATTGTGTTAAATAGATTAGGAACAAGCATGTTAGTAGCTTGTGTTTTGGAAAAGCTTAGTACACTTTTGTTCTCTCACAACTTCAGAGGTCAACATCGCCATCACCATTACTTTAAGATTGAGCAGCCGTTCAGCTTGAGAGGTTTTGATCCGTAGCTTACAGGAAGTAGAAGGATACTGATGTCATGAGTTCTAAGTTAGTCTTAAGTTTGTAATCCTTGGTTTCCTTCTCTTCCTTCCTTTCTATATTCTCCTTCCTCTTCCTTCAAAGTTCAGTTGCCTACCATGTCAATAACTGGCATTTAAAATTCTGGTCTTCCTTATGTTCTTCTAAAAGGATAGTTATATGAGTATGTATACAAAATTTCATAAACTTCCCTACCATGTTACAATGACTTGAAATAAAACAACAAATTTAAATAATTTTTATATATTTTAACATCATTTCAAAAATACCGATTACATAATAAGTGCGCTAAATTTTTAGACTGTGATTTCTTTCGCTATTTACAGCATAGCAGAGCAACATCAAGTGTAAAGGGAAGCACTGGGCCAACAACAGAACACAAACAAGAACTGTCCAAAAGGTATTGGTTACTGCGTATCATTGCTGTTCAAAGTGAATGTAGAAATCTTTGCGCTTGATTGTGTATACATAATGCATACTACATACATTCATACAGACAAAGTACTCGTATGCATAAAAATAAATGATAACTACAAAGGTGATGGTGAAATATTGATGAGTCACGTAATGTCGGTCAGCCTCTAGCTTCCACATGCACGCTCACATATGTGCACATACACTAACACTCACACACTCATGCTCACATATGATTGCACACACAGTAACACTCACACAAGCACACATCATATGGACAACAAGCCTGGTACATTTTAGCTGTAATTAGAGGGATTAAAATGAGCACCAGGCTAGCCTAGGCTACTTAGGTTACATAGGAAGACACTGTTGAGTTGGTTTTTTTTTTTTTTTTTGGAGCTGAGGACTGAACCCAGCCAGGGCCTTGCACTTGCTAGGCAAGCGCTCTACCACTGAGCTAAATCCCCAACCCCCGAGTTGTTTTTTAAAATGAAGTCCAATTATGTGAATATACCCTAGGATTCAGCTTTTTATTTTTTATTTTTCAATTTTCTTTTTTTTTAAATTAGGAATTTCATAGTGCATATTATGCATTTTTAAAATCAAATGTACCCGACTTCCCTCCCCTCTAATTCCTTGATCCTCCTCCCAATTTCATGTATTCTCTCTCTGTAAAGTCTTGGCTGCCCTGAAACTTACTATGTAGACCAGGTTGGCTTCAGACTGACAGATTCTCCTCCCGCCTCTGTCTCCTCGGTACTGGGATTGCAGGTGTGCACACCACCACACCTGCTGCTTCTCTCTCCTTTTAAAATCCTGCTGGGGCTGCTTGTCCTGCCTTCAGTGCCTGGGTATAGAACCATCGACTGGAGCACGGGCAGCCTTCCAGGGGCTGCATCCCTGACCAAATCCTCCCCTTTGTGGCAACAGCTTCTCAGCTAGGGCTGGGGCTTCATGAGCCTCCCCTGCTCATCTTGGATTTTGGCTGGCTTGACCTTGTGAAAGTCCTATGCATGTGGTGATAGCCACTGTGAGTTCCTGAGTTCAGCAGCCCTGCCCTGTGTGCCGCAGACCTTTCTTCATGGAGCCACCAGATGGTGCACTGTGAACATAACTAAATCCATCCTGAGGCATCTGCAGGAAGCATCACTTCCTGATAGTGAGCACAAGACACTCGTGAGACACGCAGTTCACAATATTTCATTCCCTTTTTTCTTTTGGTTTTTTGAGACAGGGTTTTTCTGTATAACAGAGTCCTGGCTGTCCTGGACTTGCTTTGTAGACCAGGTTGGTCTTGAACTCACAGAGTTCATCTGCCTCTGGCTCCCAAGTGCTGGGATTAAAGGCACCACTGTGTCTGCCGGTTCACAATAGTCCGCTTGATTCTCACAGCCTATATGTGCAATGAGCCCTATTCACTTTACAACTGAGAATATAAATCTGCAGAGAGAAATCATTTGCTCAGTTTTGTTCAGAAAGAATAGCTAGCTGAATTTGAAACCATATCTAGATCTGGGGTCCAAGCTCTGTGCCATTTTCCTCTACCTCAAAGTTTAAAGCCACATACACTTAAAAATTTTATGTTGTTTTAAATTATTTTAAAATAAATGTAACAGGTTGGGAATGTAGTTCAGTTGTTAGAGTGACTCTCTAGTGTGCGTGGGCCTTGGGTCTGATTCCTAGCACTGATAAACCAGGCATACACTGCATGTCTGTAATCACAGCACCTGGAGGTGAAGGCAGGCTTGAAAGGTCAAGGTTTTTCGCAGCTACATAGCTCATTTGAGGCCAACCTGGGCTTTATGAGACTCTATTTCAAAACTGCCAAAATTTAAAAAATATCAATTGAATTCACGAAAATAAGACATATAAAAGGAAATAAAGGAAATTCAAATCAGAAATAATTCTACTCATTAGCCTGTGTCTCTCCTGTCTTATAATAAGACACACAATTTGTAGAGCTGAGGTCATCTTGAAGTCCCTTGGCTTTGCATTTATTATTCTATCAATAGTTTCCCATAAGACTGGAAACCTTATTTAATGTTATTCTTCAGTGTTAGGATTGACTGTCAGAAACTAAAGCTATTCATTCAGAAAAGGAGTAAACTGGAAACTGCTCTGCAGCAGTGAGCTCTCTTAGGAGGGAGAGCCTTACAACCATGATGGAGCATGGTCAGCTGGAGTGGGAAGCACTGTGAGGACAGAGCATCACACCACAGGCAGCTCGGGGGACTTGCTAAGGGACAACATCACACCAGAGGCAGCACGGGGGACTTGATAAGGGACAGCATCACATCAGAGGGAACATGAGGGACTTGAGGCAAGAGAGCAATGGAGGCGTTTAGGTCATGATATCAGAGACAACATTACAGGACCTTAAAGGACAAGATGCTTTCCTTTAAACCTGGGAGGAGCTTTGCATAAGTAAGAGGTGGTTGTGACTGACTTGTGACAGAGGAGAATGAACAGAGGAGAAATCAGAAATCCTCTACTTGCAGGTGTGGAGGGGCCGTGGCTTGGAGCCAGTTTCAGGGCTCCATCTTATTTGTTACATTAAAGGGGAGTGGTCTGGGCTTGCGTCACAGTGCAGAGATTGTCAATTCTTTACCTCAGAGGGCAGATGGTAGGGGAGGTGTGGTCTGATGTCTTCTAAACTGCTATCTTGTCTTAAATAGGCAGACAGGCCCATGATCTAAGGCAAACCTTATTTAAGTCAGAAGTTACTTCAAAGTCTCATTGTACTTTGTGGTTTCCCTGACTTTGTTTTTTATTTGTTAGGCTGATGTGTGGAATATTGTGCTAATTAATAGAGACTCCATAATTTGAGAACTGACAGATATAATTCCTGTGACTATTTATAGAGTCCACTGTGCTTTTCTTTGGGGTGTGTGCGTGTGTGCGTGTGTGTGTGTGTGTGTGTGTGTGTGTGTGTGTGTATTGGGTATATGTATATAATAAATTATTTTACATTTTTTACAGTGCTGTGATTAAACCCAGACTCATGAATGCTAGGCAAAAGCCCTACCACTAAGATATATTCCTAGCCCTATTATAAATTATTACTGTGATTTGGGGGTTATTGAGATGACCCAGGCCTCTATATATTCAATTGTTTAACTTGTAAAGTAGCTAAAAAAACCAAAATTAGGTATATAGGCCCTAGTCTTTCTTAGTATCACAAAAGGCATAATTAACATTTTTTACCAAGTAAGAAATAAAACCTGATTAAAGAAGTATTAAATTATTATATACCTTGTCTGGAATTAGTTCTCATTTGTAATATAAATTTAAAAATCAAATATAGGGGGTTGGGATTTAGCTCAGTGGTAGAGCGCTTGCCTAGCAAGCACAAGGCCCTGGGTTCAGTCCCCAGCTACAAAAAAAAAAGAATAAAAAAAAATCAAATATAGATGTGACTTTCTGCATGCTTCATTTTCATAGTACAGAGAATCATCTCATAAGGACTCCGGCTATAGAAAAGCAGACATGCTTCCCGCTTCAGAATTATCCAGTGAACAACATGGTAACAGGTAAACTGAAGTAATGACTAGAGTAACCTCAGCTGGGGAAGAAACAAGGGGACTGAGGAGAACAACGCTTCAGCGAGCAGAGCCTCTTCTTGTACCACGGTGATAGAAGGGGTGCTCTTCATCTGTCAAACACTACCCTGCAGAGTGGACCCACACAGGCTTCATGCTCTCTAACTGTGCCCACACAGGGGTCTAGGTAGGAGGGAGGCTTGCTCCTGCTTGCATGAAACAGTTGCAACTTCTCCCTCACATTTAGGCATCAGTCCTTTGTGTCTGTAGTACTGGAGGTTGAACCTAGGGCCTTGTCCATGCCTAGCGTCAGACTTTCCTATGGAGCCACAGACAGCTGGGTCCTTTCTGTGACTGCTCACCAACCACATAACATGGAGCCTCCCTTTTCCTCTGAGACCTGGAAGAAAGGACCTCCCTACCTTAGAGGCTTGAACCCTGCTTAGAGCCCCTACCATGCTGCTGTATGTCTTTCTGTTTGTGGCATTAATCATTCCTCTAACTAAAGGTTTCAGATTGGGGTGGTCCAAGAGATATGCTAGATGCATTACGGGAGACTACGGCTTCATTAGAGAAGTTATTGTTGTAGAGAGACACACAGACAGCAGCATGTGAGGGCTCTGGGGGCAATTCAAGGCCCCAGTACCAGAGACAGACAGCATGGCAGAGATGGAGAGAGGAATCAGAGCCCACATGGCAAAAGTGGGCTGGTTTTTTGTTTGTCGGGGGTGAGGAAGGTTCACTGACACCTGCAGCTAGCTGTTCTCTAATTTCCAGGTAAGAGGCAGAGAAGTGGCTAGTAAGGATACAGGACCAACACGCTCTGATGGCAGCTCACTCTCCCAGGTGAGAGACCATAACAACATATTAGCTAGGATTTAGGGACAGCATCTCAGAAGGTGCCAGTCAGTACTGAAAATGGGAGGCTACTATAAAGTCGTGGCCCAAGCATGAGCTATATTTTAACATTTCATGTCACATTTAATAACTCAAAGTTGTTACTTGAGTGTACGAAAGAATAGTGCACCATCCCCCTCAAAGCCCAATCCTGACACTCTTTATTAAACATGAATTATACCACCAGGTCTCTTGAGTTGGCCTATTGAAGGCAATGACCCTGCCTGGCCTGCTAGGACTGCCAGAGTCTAGGCTCTGGACCTAACAACTTCAGTAACATCATTACTGTTTGTCTCTCCCTCCCTTAAAAGGGTTAAGTTCAGTGACTGTTAAGTTTCTAAAAATAGCATGAATTGCGGTCTTTGGTTATAGGAACCCAAGCTGGGCTTTGTGTTAGCACAGAGCTTCTCAGTCTGGGCACTGCTGGCACTGCTGGCCAAATTGTTCTCTGGGCAGAGATGGGTGTGTCCACCCACCCTGAGCGAGGTTGTAAGATGGTTCCCACTAGGTACCAGCCAGACAGCTTCTTCCCCCCAACTGTGACAACAGAAAATAAATATCCTCAGACTCTGTCATGTGGCCCCCAAAACAGTGGTTTTTAAGTTGCCTTTTTTTTTTATTATCTCTTTGGTTTGATATCAGTTGTTATCGCCCACAATAAAACATTCTAATTAATAAGTTACATATGTGATAAGTAGAGGAAAGAATCACTAACAACTTAATACGTTACTAGCAAGAAGGATTCCAATAATTAAATTGAGAATCCAAAATATTTACTATTTCCATATCTATTGGTAAGTAGCAAATCTTTTCAGAAATTAGCAATTTAAAACAATGGTCATATGGCTGAGGTGGGTACTAGTGTCTGTACATACAAGCGTTTGGGTACTGAGCAAGAGGAGTCCTGTAAGGAGCCATCTTAACGTCAAAACAAAACAGAACAAACCTAGGGACCTGGGTGTGCAGCTCAGGGGCTAGAGTGCTTGCCCAGTGTGCACGAAGCCAGGGTCTGACCCTCAGCAAGGAGCCTTAGGTCCTTGCTAAGTTTGCCTGCCTGCCTGCCTGCCTGCCTGCCTGCCTGCCTATCTATCTATCCATCCATCCATCCATCCATCCATCCATCCATCCATCCATCCATCCATCCATCCATCTATCTATCTATCTATCTATCTATCTATCTATCTATCTATCTATCTAATTACATGGACTTTTAAAAATGCATATGGGCATTTTGTCTACATTTTTGCCCGTATGCTTGTTGTATCTCCAGAGATTAGAGAAGTCCATCAGAGTTATAGACAGTTGTGAGCCACCATGTGGGCACTAGGAACCAATCTTGGGTCCTCTGAGAGCAGCCAATACTTTTAGCCATTGAGCCATCTCTCTAGCTCCCCACATGGGGGTTTTCATAAAATCTATTTAAAACATTGTAACTTTGTAACTTGTTTCTCTCCAAGTAAGAGGTTCAAAAGTAATAGGAGAATATTCCAGCACTCGAGGAGAGGCAGAGGCAGGCAGATCTTTGAGTTGGAGACCAATCTGATCTACAGAGAAGTTTCAGGACAGCCAGGGATACCAGGACACCCTGTCTCATGGTGGGGAGGGGACTCGTCCTTCTCACCTTCTCAAAAGTGGCATGCTAACACATAGGCCAGCCCAAGTAGGAAGTGCTCAGGGACTACAGGAGTTTGTGAACACCGAGAGGTGGGGATCCCGCAGTTAAGGCCTTAAAGACAGCTCTCGCCTTACGGAGGATAAAAGGTTATTTATTGTAGCTGCATGTGAGTAGGAGTACAGATTCAGGTCTCCCCAAATTTCATGTTCCAACGTGGTAATCGTTTCAGTTTTTGCTGTATATTTAAATTTTACCTATCACTATTGTGTATGTGTACCTGCAGACGCATGATGTATGTGTACGGGCTCCTGTGCCACAGTGTACTTACTTGTGGAGACCAGACGATACAATCCTGAGGTGTTGGTTCTCTGTGCCATGTGGACCCCAAGACTGGACTCAGGTCACCAGGCTTGGCAGCAAGTGACTTTACTTACTGAGCCATCTCTCCTGCCCAGAAATAGGCATTATCTAAAATAGAGCCCCAAGAGTTGCTGTGGAACTGAATACCTGATTTGCACTGGGATCACCATAGTTTTTGTTGTTTTATTTCTTCAATTTTTGTCATGGTGCATCAGGTTAACTCATTACTCACACGCACTCATGAACACACACACACACACACACACACACACACACACACACACACACACACACAAGTAGTGGGGTGAGATAAGGGATATTAGTGGTACTCATACCCAGGGACTCGTGTGTGCAGGGCAGGCGTTCAGCCAATAAGCTCTACCAAATGACCATTTTTTTTCTACCATTAAAAGAACACAGTTTTCCCCAGAAAAGGAAAACAAGGTTAAAATATAGAGAAAAACTGTAAGTGATGATGTAAGTGATGATAGTTGATTCTGCCTAAGGGCAGGCCCCAGCCAGCAACTGTGCTGAGACGTGGTGAGACAGGCAGGGTGTGAGATAACACCAAAAGCTGGACTGACCTAGCAGTGCTCTTGGTCTCTCTTTGTATCATTCTTCCTTCCAGGGTATGGGGGAGGATCTTCCAGAGTCTTATGATCTGTCATCACTCGGATAAAGTTGGTTAGATAATTTATGATGACTAAAAAATCAGTCTCCTCAAATGGGATAAGAGGTAGTTTTTTAAGAGACTGTAAGTGACCATGGTCTAGAAACAGACTCACTTACACCAAATCCTTGACTCAGCTTACACCAAATCTTTGTCCCAGTGCGGTAACAGTTTGATGAAGTTTTATAGTAATAGAACAAAGACAATCATAGACGAGGTATTTTTTAAAATCTTTGATGAGAACACCAGGCCGTGAGTTCCTGAAGACCAGGGAATCCATCGCAGGCCTCAGGTGCTGTCTGTGATGTCCTTAGCCTTGGGGTTGGTAGAAGCCCAGAGCCTACTAAGTTTTACCTGCTGGTCACAAAGATGTCATCTTGTACACATGGCAGTGTCTCTGCAGTCAGAAGTTCTGACCAGTTAATCAGCTCACAGAAGGTGCTGTTTGTTTTGGGGAAACTTCTGTTCACAATGACCAGCTCTAAGACAGAAGAGTAGGGGGATAATAGGTTTCCTGTGAGCTGTCTGGAGGAGAGAGACTATAGTCTATACCTTTGGGGAAGAATTACAAGCCCAAAACTGGGGTGAAAGCTGAGAAGCATCATGGTAGCACATGTGTCCTTGCAGGAATATATTTGCTGACTACTTCGTATTTCTTTCCTGGGTGCCTTTAGAAACCTCCCATAGTGCATGTGTGAGCGGTCCCTGCAGGTATCCAGGCGGGGAAGCCAGCCCTGGAAGAGGCGAGAATGAGATCGCAGTACAGATTGACTCCGGGGGTCTGATGCCAGGCAAATTATTGTAGGCATGCTTAAACATGCTTAAACACAATGAAATCTAGAGAAGGGTCTCCACGCACGATAATTCCCATAATTCCAATTCCAGATGCACCATAAAGCGTAAGGTGTGATTACATAGCAGCTCTTTTACAAAGAACATGTGACCATGAGGGTGGGTTCTACAGCTAAAAGGCCTAGACACTACCGTGTTCTCTGAAGATAGCATAGAGGTCATCAGGCCATAAAGAACTTGTGACATCTACCCTAAGGATGGGTAATGGTCTATGGAAAGAAGAATCTGGAATAATCATTCTGAAGAATTTGGATGAGGTCTGTCCCTTCAGATAGCAACAACATCACCAGGTCATTAGCAACCTCCACTCTCAGCTTTCTGGATGGAATGCAGGGCTTTGATTTTCTCTCCTCTACTGAGGAAACACCCCTGTGTGTTAACGTTCCTGGTTCTCTTAGTGCTTCTCTGTGAGTACAGGGCCCAGGTGCCCTCTACCTATGTGTACAGTAAGCATTTAGAAACCTCACATAGTGCATGTGTGCATGACAAGTCTAGAAACCTTGGGTAGTGTCTGTGCAGTGAGTCTTTTCGCTACTGGTTACACATGCCTCCCCATCAGGCAAAGACCATGTGTACATGGGATATTATAGAAGTGCTTCAGAAGAACTAAGGAAGGAGATGCCCTTGGCTGAAATAGATCAAAGACACTAATCTCTATGGCTGGATTCATAGTTTTAAACTATAAATAGACTATTACTAAAAGAAGCTATATGCATAAATTCTGTTGTTATTGATAGTAATTTTAAATTTAGGCACACTTGAGATCTTCTAAAATTTTTATGCACACTGTTTAGTATTAGTATTAGAATAAACCATAAACATTGTGTTACATGTAAAATATGATCATGTAAATGGTAATTATTATGACATTACTGCTTAAGGTATTTAAATCCTTCCCTAAGCTTTCTGCATGTAGACAGGGATTCTTTTTTGGCATTCATATCTATTTCAGATTATTAATGACATCAACATTATACACATAACTTTCATTGACTGACAGCAGTACTGACTTTACTATTAATTTTTCACTGAAGAACATCATCCCAATTTACAGTGCTTGGGATTGTGGTCTGCTCTGTGACCTCTGTGCTGTTAGGCAGTAGGACAGAGTTCTCAGTGGTTATACTCTATGCCAGCTATTGCCAGTCGTTTTGGTCTAAGTACTTAATGTTCCAGCCCCATTACACTCTCAGTAATCTAAGTTGCTTGTCCAATACCTATGCCTTTCAAAAGTAGAAGAAAAAGTTAAGTGTGTTGGTTCACACAGATAGTCTCAGAATTTAGGAGGCTAAAGGAGAGGACTGCTGGAAGCTCAAGGCCAGCCTGGGCTACAAGTGAGTTCTAGTCTAGCCTAGGTTAAAGTGTGAAACCTGTCTCAAAAAAAAAAAAAAAAAAGGATAGTAAAGAGGGAAGATGGGTAGGAGAGAAGAGAGGAGACAAATGTAACCAAAATACAATGACATATTTGCATTAAAAGGTTATGCTAAAACTCATTATTTTATAAACTAAGGGGGAAAAAAGAAAAGAGTGTTAAGGGCTAGAGCTCTAGCCCAGCCAGTGGAGTGCCTGGCTATCATGTCTGCCTAGCCCTGGTCTGGTCACCACTCCTGGAACGTGGCTGTCGTGGCAGTCCTGCAGAGGCAGACATGGGAAGTTAAGGATTTACGGTTGTCCTCGCAGAATCTTCTCAACAGTATTATTTCTTTTTTGTTCTTTTCTTTAAAAAAGTTCTATAAAATTTTAAACTAATAAATCAAAGACACTAGAAACCAAATAGCATAATAGGATTTCAGATGTATCTGTTTCTTCTTATTTTTATAGGTTATGTATCAATTGATACCTTGGAGAAATTCCTTGGAGAATTACGTGACTTCATACCTGGAAACTCAGGATATTTGGCATATCATGTTCAAAATGAAATTAATATGTCTGTTATAAAAAACAAATTAAGAAGGAAACTAAGTTAAGCTATACTTACATCTGGGCACTTATTTTTTTTTATAAATAGTATGATGTGTATAATTTAAATGTGAATGAAGAATTATTTTCTTTCTTAATATGTGTCCTGAGAAAACTCAGAATCACTTTGATCACTGAAATTTGTGACATATTCACAAATTGTGAGTTACTGTCATCCAAATTCACTTGAAAGAACCCTGTCAAAGGCTCCTTTGATTTTTGACTTTAATATGTATTTTTTTTCTAGGCTCAATATTGAAGTGCTAGCCCTTCTAAAGCTGGTTGGTTATTTTGATTTAAAATAAATTAGGAGGGTATACTTGAACTGTAAATGTTTGTTTCTGAAACATAGTGAGTCAGGTGCCTTACAATCTCCATGGTAGAGCTTGACGGGACACTGGCTTGTGAGGAAATGAAGCCCTTGAGAAGGTGTCTTGCCAGAGTGAATAAATAGGCCCCTTCCGGACTGGAATGTGGCTTTCCTGATTTTCCAGGCTGGTATTCATACCCTGTTTTCCTACATACCCTGTTTTCCTATGTGGACATGCTGGAACCTCTGTGTCAGATCTGTGTCTCATTGTCTTATTCAGGCTGGCTCTAGCTGCCCACTGTGTTCCAAATAAGTTGAAACTGTAGCTGTGTCTTCTGGACCTAGCTTTCATGTCTTACTTACATAAATCTAGAGATATGATAATCTCAAGAAGGCAGTTTTGCTAGGCTCGGTGGTGCTGACCTAGAATCCCAGGTACTCGGGTGACTGAAGCAGGACTATAGAAAGCTCTAGCCAGCCCAGGCAACTTCCCAAGTCCCTGCCTGAGAAGGAAAAGGTAGACAAGGCCAGTTACAAAGCCTCTGCACAGCGTGTAGAAGGTCCTGAGTTCAATCCACGAACGTAGAAACCACTCTTTTACTTAGGGTTTGGTGGCCTACCGTGTTCTGGAGACATAAATGGAGTTCTTTTAAAGATGTCTTCCTAGGCCCACGTGTCCTCTGGCAGCCATAGAACTATCAAAAGAAACTGTCTATCTCTCTTTTTTTGGTGTGTGGAGTGTTTGGGTGGGTGTGAGCCTTAGCTCTGCCTTTCCCCTACAACTCAAATTTCATAACAAAATTCTGACACAGCTCTCAGCCTCAGCTCTGGAGAATTACATCTTTGTCTGTTTGGTAGTTTCTCCTTATTTATTTTTGTGTATGTGGCTAAGTCCTTCTGAATTTATAAATGAATAAAAAACTGTTAATTATCTTTTCCTGAAACATTAAATATTGTCTCTTCCTGAATACTTTATCTTAGTCACGTTCTATTGATTAGGTTTTACATAGAAACCAAGCCTATCTGTAGATTTAAAATTAATTATTAAGAGCATTACGTAAGTTTACATTAAGTTGTTTACATTGGGATTATGGTAAGAGTTTCTCCAACATGTACTTGCGTTAACATAGTAAATAAAAACCTCCAACAAAATAGACATGTTTTCATTTCTCAAAGTGATTGATTATATAAAATTATATAGACAGTGCAAATACAATACATATGTCCTTGGAACACTGCCAGGGCCAGTATGATCAGCTGATACCAAGAGTTCCTCAAGACTCGGAAATATGAAGAAATACAATGACAAATGCCTTAGTTTCTTTCTTATTTGTTATGATAAAATACTCTGGTAAAACAACCTAAGGGGCAAAGGCTTATTCTGGCTCACAGGTCACAGTGGAGCAGCATAAGCAATGACGTGACTGCTCCGAGGCACTGTTAAGGTTTCTACTGCAGATATGAAGGACAGAACATCTGGAAGAGGCCAGAGCAGAGACAGAGTGGTAGACTGAAGTGGCCTGCAAACTGTCTGGCCTAGAGAGAAGCAGGAATAGGACAGAGAGAAAGGGAGAGAAGGGGAGAGAAAGTGAAATGAAGACAGAGTTGAGGCAGAAGAGAGCATAGCTGACTTAATGGGGTTGTAAGGAGAGTGAGAAGCTGGGGCAGGGAAGTCTGAGAGTTGAGAAGCTCAGGGGAAGAGGTGAGAAGGGCTGGGGTGCTACAGTGGATTTTGAGTGTGTGAAGGTCCTGGTACTACTTAAGGAGCCTGGGGCCCAGCATGCAGTTTGGTATGCTGATAACCACCACAGCCGTTTGTCCCTTCTGACAGTGATAAGGGAAATGGCTCCTCTTGCTTCACAAGTTTGTGAGGAATGCTGGCTTTTGTCTAACTGCCAGAACTGGGGAAATGGAGTTCCCTTTGAACCTGTCAAGAGACACATGGCAGAGAAATCAAGGCATCATGAGCTTAAGGAAGCCTGCTGTTCATCCATGTTCAAGAAACAGGGGTGGGGAGAGGCACGCAGGGCTTTATAAAATCCGTAATCCCCGCCAGGGAGTGGCATCACCCACAGAGGTCTTCCCTCTTCAATTAACTATAGTCAACGACACCCCGTGCATGCACACTCAGAGTCATCTCCCAGGTGCTTTTAGATCTTGATAAGTTCACAGTTAATGCTCACAGTTCTGCCATCTGTCAACTAGACACTCAAACATCACCTTTAAGATACAACCTTCCTCTCCTTGGCCACATAGTCTCATGGCCATGTTATAGCATCAAGGGCACCCAGTCCAGCTTTAAAGTTCCCATAGTTTTCAATATTTCCAACACTTTGCAATTCCAATCTCCTGGCTGTGGGCTTGTTTAAAATAAAAAAATAAGTTTTATCCTTCCTTCAGACAGTGACACTCCTGCCCCTAAAGGGAGGAGTGATGGGACCAAATGTTTAATTCCCAGAGACCAAGGGCTAAAGCTGCGAGATGGGAACGATGCAGAGCACCAAGGCCCTGCTTGCTTCTCCAGCTCTGAGCTGACCCTGTCTCAGGAGTCTGATCAGGCCTGTGTCTGCCCACCTCCTGAGAAGACCATCCATCTGAACAGCCCTCCTACAGCAGATCCCCTCCAAGTGGCCAGACCACGTTCCAGACCAGAGTTGTCTCCCAGGACATCAACACAGCAGCCGAGTTTAATGGTGCTGGCATCCCCATGGTGTGGCTGGATCAGAGGCCACCCTGCATTGGAGTATGCTCGGCACTTTGTATTGGCCACACGGGAACCCGCCTCCCAATCAGCAGCTCTCCTGTTCTGTTGTGGGCTTTGCCCTGCCCGAGGTCACAGCACTCTTGTGTTGGATGGTCACCCTTCTCCTCCACTTCTCCTTGGGAGCCTCCCTGGGGTCACCCAGCTGCCCCTGCTACTTCAACTCCATACCAGTCCCAGGGCTGGAATTAGCTAGTGTAATCACTATGACAGTCAACATGGAGGTTCTTCAAAAAGTTGAAAAAAACAAACAAAAAAACCCAAAAAAACCAAACAAAACCAAACATGACCCAGCTGTACCACTCTTGGGTTTTAGCTGGAGGACTCGAAGTCAATATACCACAGAGATATTGAGGGACTTGTGCTTCATGTTTTTCTGTTGTTTATTTTATTAACAATTTGTCTTTATTACATTAAAAAAGTGTGTGTGTGTGTGTGTGTATACCTCACAGTCCAGAGAGGGTCTCAGATCTGGAATTGGAGTCACAGACAGATGTGAGTCCCCAGATGTGGGTGCTGACACCTGAACTTAGAGCCTCTAAAAGCTCCTTAGCCACTGAGCCATCTCCCAAGCCACACACACGTATGTTTATTGTTGCAGTAACAAGTGGAATCCACCTAGATGTTCCTCACTTGTCAAATAGGTGAAGAAAATGTGGTACATATTGTTGTGTACAAATGTGTACATATTGTTGTGTTTTTCTAAAAAGCCAAGGATATTTTATAGAGCACAGTGCAACGAGGTGGGAGGGCTGCCTTGGCAGGCCCATGCTGAGGCAACCCTTCCCCCTGAGGTACCAGCCATAAGATGGGTTTAGTATGGAAGTTTATTTAGGGCATGAGAAGGGATGTTAAGCAGGGAGTAACACAGAGAAAGACAGACAGACAGAGAGAAGAGGGTGGAGAGGGGAAGGGGAGAGAGGGAGAGTGAAGGGGCAGAGAGAGCAAGGAGGGGCCAGATAGCCCACAAGACAGGGCTACCTAGCTGTTGCACAGTAACTGTTGGGTGGAGCTTAGAAGGTTTGCCAACATAAATTCAGACATACAGAAAAGGAAGCCATGATAGCTTCAGGAAATGGATACAAATAGAGATCATTCAAGTGAAATAAGCCAGAATCTCAAATACTGCATATGTTCTCTCATGTGCAGACTCTGGGTTTGAAGTAAGAGTGTGTGTGTGTGTGTGTGTGTGTGTGTGTGTGTGTGTGTGTGTGTGTGTGTTCATAAAAGTAGAGGACTATGAGGGGAGGAAGTAATCTTAGAGATGGAGACACCAAGAGAGAGGGGAGGGAGGATGGATGGATGAATGGATAGATGGATGGACGGATGGATGGACGGTGGATGATAGGGTAGTGGAATACATGTGACATGGAAACAGGAAAAGTGACAAGCTATGGGGAGGTAGAGACTAGGAAGAGGGGCCAGATGAGTGGGGTAAGGGAAAGTAGTTGGGTAGAAAGATGAATAAGATGTAAATGTACAAAAATTTCATAATAAAACTCATCATGTTGGCTTAAATATATAAAAAAATAAATATTGACAGTAAAAGAAGAGAAAACACAAAGCAAGAAATTATAGAACTAGGGACTTGAAGTGTGGCCCGGTGGGGTCTGGGGTGACTAAAAGGAAAATAGTAGAATATAGAATCATAGTGAAGATTTTTCATATATCCCGCTCCGTAACTTATAAAAGCTAACCAGACAATTAAGCATATAGACTTAAATGCACAAGCTAATGAGCTTTACTTCTTGATACAACAGAATATTAATAATTACAGTTGATAATTACTTTTAAATATACATGGAACATCTGTAAGATAAGTCTCTTTAGATTTTAAATTATGTGTATGTTTATTTGTCTAGAAGAGGGTGTCGTATGACCTGGAGCTACAGTTACAGGCAATTGTGAACCACTTTATTTGGGTGCTGGGAACAGAATGTGGGTCCTCTGAATGAACAGTGCTGCGTGTCCTTAACCACGGAGCCATCTCTCCAGCCCAACTAAGAACATTCACATAAGTCAATCACATATGCATAATTGTTGTGCATTACACATGACTCTGGTCTAGAGATTAAGTTTAATGGTAGAGGGTTAGCTTAGCATGCAGGAAGTAAGTCCCAGGCCTTGTAAACTGGGCATGATGGCATACCTCGGAGTCCCAGCATTCCAGAGGTGGAGGCAGGAAACTAGGGAAGTAAAGCGTTCAAGGTCAATCTGGACTACATAGCAAGCTCGAGGCCATCCTGGGCTGCATAACATCCTGTTTCAAGGCCATCAAGGTTGGCCTTGGATACACGAGACCTTTCAAACCAATAACCAACCAACCAACCAAAAGTGGCCACAAACAAAATCCGGGCTGTTAAGGAATTTGTCAGGTGGTAGGTAGCACATGCCTTTAATCCCATCATTAGGGAGGCAGAAGTAGGCCTGAGTTCAAGGCCACCCTGATCTACAGAGTGAGTTCCAGGACAACAGCCAGGGCTTCACAGAGAAACTCTGTCTCAAAAAACCAAAATCCAGGCCAGAGCCAGAAACAAGATCAAACATCCAAAGCCGAGTGCTGGAGAGATGGCTCGGGGTGGAGGGCACCCACTGCTCCTGCAGGGTTAGTTTCTCAACACCCGTTTTGGGCAGATCATGTCTACCTTTAACTCTAACTTCAGGGGATCCAATATCTTCTTCTGACCCAATACCCTCCTGGATTCACCCAGGAAATAGAGTGCCACCAACTGCTAGTCTGGGTGCTTTTTAAGGCACTTACATCAGAGGGTGAGGTGCAGAGACAGGGATAGACAGGGATAGAGTCTGGTTGGCTCAGCCACAAAGTGTCCAGGCTCTGCTTCTCAGCTTCAACCACATAGGGTCATACAGCCTTGAAGCAGAGTTGCTCATTTAGAAGATAACGGACCACCAGGGTCTCCCTGGCCTCCCCTAAGGACATTCTCAGAACTGCTACTCTAGGGTTCCTGATCCACTTGGCCAGTTTCTGCCTTCTGTTCCCATTAATGTGGTTCAGAAGCCTTTGGGACTAGTTTGGAGGAAGAGTTTGGAAAATCTGGAGAAGCAAGCTGCAGAAAGCTGAACACTGTGGGCAGGGCTTATCAGGTGACCTCGTGGGAGCTGAGAAGACCAGCATGACCGTAGCCTGCTGTGTTTGCCATTCAATAGTTCTATTATTCTTTTTCTATGTCTCCATTCTTGGAATGGGAGTTGTGAACGAGAACTCCCAGGGTTGGAGGATATGTTTACTAAGGCTGAATGTCTGACCAGAACTTTGATGATATGGAGAGGTTGGAATGTTGCAAGTATTGAGCCATATTTTCTTGGGGTATCCTTAGCTTCCATAATAGCTGTGTACTGCCCTTCTCTGTTCATGATGTGTAGTTTCTGTGTGTGTGTGTGTGTGTGTGTGTGTGTGTGTGTGTGTGTGTGTGTGTGACCAGTATGTATTTGGAATGCATGAGCAGATCCCAGTTTCCACCAAAGGTCTAAGAATGCTACCAGATAGCGTTTGAGGCCTACATTAGAATTTTCAGTGCTTCGCTGTAACCTGTCTGCTCAAAACCCACCAATGTACAGGAAAGGCATGTTGTTTTGAGACTTTCTTCTGTTACTATAGAGAAGTTCGTGAAACTGCTGCTTCCTTGGAAACACCATATTTGGGGGACCACGGTTCTGTACGCTTGGGCCCAGGCCACTCTTATTTAGCTCTAGAATAAACCATCACATTCATTCTGCTGTGGTAAGAGGTGTTTCTATCATCAGCAAAGTTTGCCCTGTGTGGTCAGGATCACACCGTTTTGTTCAGCTCCTCTATTTTGGTTGAACTGTGACAATTCCATGGCTAGGTTTGGTTTCTAGAACTTAAGTGACTTGTTTCTGTGTGTTCTTACCCACCCTATCCTGATGTCCTCCAGTAATGGCTGCTCAAGGAAGATCTCTATCCATCATCTGACATTCTGTAACTGACTGCAAATGGCTAAGGGCCAATTACTGGCCAAAGGGGAAACTTTTCAACGTTCTCTCTGCTTTATCCCTTTAGAACATGTAATACGTGACTGAATTCTCCTCAGAGCCCCCAACACAAAATGCTGCCATCTGTCTGTCTATAGCAGTAATATTTTTTCAAATAAACTACTTATAAAAAGGTCAATATAGGGGTTGGAGAGATGGCTCTGCAGTTAAAAATATTTGTTGCTCTTAAAGAGAACCTGAGTTCAATTCCCAGCATCCACACCCAAACACAACCAATGAAACAAAGTAACTAGTATATGCAATATGACATTTGGAAACTCAATAAATACATTATTATATTGTATATACAAGCTAAAATCCTAGGTTGAATGGAAAAAGAAAGAAAAATTAATTTTAAGACTGGCCTTGGCCTGGAGAGGTGGCTCAGTGGTTAAGAGCACTGACTGCTCTTCCAGAGGTCATGAGTTCAGATCCCAGCAACCACATGGTGGCTCACATCCATCTGTAATGGGATCCGATGCCCTCTTCTGGTGTGTCTGAGGACAGTTACAGTGTACTCCCATACATGAATAAATAAATCTTTAAAAAAGAAAAAAAAAAGAGAGAAAGAAACCTTTCATGAAGGTGTTGGCTTCTATGTGGGGAGGAGGTAAGGTTGCTCTCCCCTCCCCCAGAGACTCACAGGTAAGAGATCACCTCATTAGAGACTTTGGATTTGAACTTTTGAGCAATGCCAAAGTTGCTGAGGCTTTGAGAAAGGCATTAGCACATCTTGTGTTGCGTATATCTTAGGCAGAATTATGATATTGGTTTGTCATCACTTGGATATTATGTAGGGTATGAGGGGAAACCATTAGATAGCAGGTTGGCACCTTAAGAACAGGGCATAGATACCTTCTTACATTTGCTGCTCAAATTCTGTGGCTTAAAACTCTACAAATTGATCATTTTACAGTTTTAGGAGTCGGAAGTCTGAAATTAGTTTCAGGGACCAAAGTCAAAGTGATTAGAAGACTGGACTTCCTCAGAGGCTCCAGAGGGACCTGCTCTGCAGCCCATACCCAGAACTATACTCTCATGGAATTCTCCTTCATTTTGGAAGCCAGCAGCATAGATTCTTTTTTTTCTTTTTTTCTTTTTTTCGGAGCTGGGGACCTAACCCAGGGCCTTCCGCTTGCTAGGCAAGTGCTCTACCGCTGAGCTAAATCCCCAACCCCAAGCAGCATAGATTCTTGTACTAGCCATCAGATTGGTGCTTTTCTCTGTGGTAAAGTCTGCTACTTTTCTGTTCTAAGGGCACTTTAGTATCTACCCAGATAATCCAGGATAATCCCCCATTTTCAAGAATCTTAATCAAACCCGAGAAGGCCCTTTCTTCAAGTACGGAAAGACTCACAGTTCCAGAGATTAATGCTTGAATGTCTTGGGATGCGATGTGGTGCATTATTCAGCCTGCCCTCCTCTGCACAATGCCTTTTCTCTCCAGTACAGGAGGTCTATTGTGAACTTCCGTTGTGGTTTGTCAGTTGCTTTAACTGCTGAAGCTGGAGAGAATGAAGATAATTAGGTGAAAAGAACCCTTGACTAAACTGAATGAAATATGCAACCTTATGTTGCCAGCTCATGCTATGAAGAGAAGGGTAAGTAGAAAGGGGGGGGGGGGGTTGGTTTCACCTTCTAAAGGGCAGCTACCAACTCTCTTCTTCCTTTCTTCCATTCCCTTCCTATAAACACAACTAAACACTATTCAGCAAAACAGTGCGAGTAGGTTTGACCAGATTTACAGTAACAGGCCTGAATTTCATCTTGTGGAGCAAGCCTCAGATCATTAGAAAAATTGTTGGTTACCCCCCCCCCCCCCACAACATTCATGCTATACCATCTAGTTCTAGAGGGCAAGCAAGATGGAGGGCAAGCAAGAACAATTCCAAGAGCCTGTATTGTTTTGGGAAACATCTGAGGACCAACAACCATAGCCACTGAGATGCTTCTGTGATAACCTGTGACTTGGGGAAATAGTATCTACCCATGTTAAGGTACCTCCATTCAAACTCCTCTCTCCCTCTTTCCCTCTTTCTTTTTTAAAGATTTATTTTATTTAGTTTACACAGCAGAAGAGGGCATCAAATCCCATTACAGATGTTTGTGAGCCACTATACAGTTGCTGGGAATTGAACTCAGAACCTCTGGAAGAGCAGCCAGTGATCGCTCTTTCTTTCTTTCTTTCTTTCTTTCTTTCTTTCTTTCTTTCTTTCTTTCTTTCTTTCTCTCTCTCTCTCTCTCTCTCTTTCTTTCTTTCTTTCTTTCTTCCTTTTCGGAGCTGGGGACGGAACCCAGGGCCTTGTGCTTGCTAGGCAAGCGCTCTACCACTGAGCTAAATCCCCAACCCTGCAGCCAGTGCTCTTAACCACTGAGCCATCTCTCCAGCTCCTTTGTTTCTTTGTTTCTTTGTATCTTTCTTTCTTTGTTTCTTTTTTTTCTTTGCTTCTTTCTCTGTTTCTTTGTTTCTCTCTTTCTTTTATTTCTTTTTCTCCCTTCCTTCCTTTCTTTCTTTTTCTTAGAGGCAGGGTTTCTTTGTGTGGCCCTGGCTTTCCAGGAACTTGCTCTGTAGATCAACCAGGCTGGCCTTGAACACATAGATATTCTCCTGCCCTGCCTGGCAAGAGTTAAGAATAAAGGCATGCACACTACCATGGCCAAAACTTCAAATCCTCTTTAAAAATATATTTTAGGGCTGGAGAGATGGCTCAGTGAGTAAGAGCACTGACTACTCTTCCAAGAGGTCCTGAGTTCAAAACCCAGCAACCACATGGTGGCTCATAACCATCTGTAGTGAGATCTGATGCCCTCTTCTGGTGTGTCTGAAGACAGCTACAGTGTACAGTACAGTGTATTTATAATAAATAAATAAATAAATCTTTAAAAAATATGTTTTAGTTAGCTTACAAAATTGTAGATTTCCATAAGGCTTTTCATACATCTTATTTTTTGTTTACATTCTTCCTATTTCCTTCTTCCCAACCTCCCCTCCCCATCTCTGCTTAACCCTTCCTACCACCAGCCCATATGTTTCTCCCCATGATTGCTGGCCTTATTACAGCTCACACCTTTCCAGGACCCCACATTTCCTTGCCTCTATTGCATGTCACATGTGTTATCTGCATCCCTCTTAAGGCCTCTTCCCTTTCCCACTTTAGGATGGCACTTCCCACAGTGGTCTGGGCTCTCCTACATACACTAGCAATTAAGAAAATGCCTCACACATATGGCCACAGGCCAATCTGATGGGGCAACTCTTCAGTTGAGTTTCTGTCTTCCCAAAGTGACTTTGTGTATCAGGTTGATGGCTGGAGCTGTGGTGTTTGCAACAGGTGATATTTGTCTTTCTGGGCCTGGGTTATTTCACTTAGTATAATATTTTCCAGTTCCACCCATTTTCCTATGAATTTAATAATTTCATTTTTCTTTACAGAGGATTCAACTTCCTTTGTGTGTGGGGGGGAGGGGGCCGGAGTAATGACTCAGTATTTAAGTGTATGTATATAATGGCTCAAAATGGTTTGTAATTCCAGTTTTAGGGGCTCTATCTGATATCCTCTTCTGGCCTCTGTAGGCACTAGGCAAGCATATGGTACACAGGCAAACACACAGGCCAAAAAACACCCCTAGGTATAAAATAAAAATTAAAAAAATCCTGTGCGATGTGTTTATAAAAAGATAAAGAGTGGGGGATATGTTCTATGGAGGTGTGGTGAGGTGTGGGAGAAGGGAGTGCCTCAGCGGGCTCATGTTGAGACATCCCTTCCCCTGAGGGACCAGCCACATGAACGGACGGTATACTATAGAATAGAGTTTATTCAGGTCATGGGGGGGGGGAGTTGAGGGGGTAGTAGAGAGAGAGGGGGAGGGAAAGGGGAGAGAGCGGGGGCAGGAAAGGAAGGCAAGAGCAAGAAAGAAGCAAGAGAGCAAGAGAAAGCAAGAGAATGAGGAGGGGACAAGCAGTCCCTTTTACGGTGTCAGGAATACCTGGCTGTTGCCAGGTAAGTGTGGGGCAGAGATTAGACAGAATGCTAACACTGTGTCCAGATTTTCTTTCTGTATTCATTATCATCAGTTGGTTGACACGTAGGCCAATTCCATTTCTCAGCTACTGTGAGCAAACCATCAGTGAATATGGTTGTACGAGCTTGGCTGTTGGCTGTAGCAAGGTGTATGTCCAGAATACAGGATGATATAAGTAGACCATATGGCACTTCTGGATTTTAGCTTTATAAATAGTGTGTGTGTGTGTGTGTGTGTGTGTGTGTGTGTGTGTGTGTGTGTTGGCATGAATGTACATGTTTGTTTGTGTGCCTGCCATGTGTGCTGGTGCCCACAGAGGCCAGAAAAGGTTGTGGGAGCTTCTAGAGCTGAAGTTGTAGGTAATTATGAATTGTCTGATGTGGGTGCTGGGAACTGAACTTGGGTTCTCTGTAAGGCTACACGCTTAACCATGGAGTCATCTCTCCAGTCCCATTTTTTTTTTTTTTTTTTTGAGCTGAGGACCGAACCCAGGGCCCTGTGCTTGCTAGGCAAGCACTCTACCACTGAGCTAAATCCCCAACCCCTCCATCCCCATTTTTTAGCCTTTTGAGAAACATCTGCCCTGATTCCCTAGTGGGCACAACATTTAAACCACGCCCTCAGTGGATGTAGCTTATAGTTTGCCACATCTTCATCTGCACTTGTCTGTTTTCTTGAGGATTGCCAATCTGACAGGAGTGAGGGGATCCTCAAAAGTTTCATTTTGTATTTTGCTGGTGTCTAAGGATGATGGACACCTTCAAAGATGTCTACTAGCTCTCTGCATTACTTCTTCCCTGAGAACTCTCTGTTTAGCTCTATAACCAATTTTTTTTAGATTTATTTATTTATTTATTTATTTATTTATTAATTATAAGTGCACTGTAGCTGTCTTCAGACACCAGAAGAGAGCATCGGATCCCATTACAGATGGTTGTGAGCCACCATGTGGTTGCTGGGATTTGAACTAAGGACCTCTGGAAGAGCAGTCAGTGCTCTTAACCATCTCTCCAGCCCTCTATAACCAATTTTTAAAATTAGGTTCTTTGTTTTCTTGGTGTTTAGTCTCTTGAGTCCTTTGTGTGTAGAGGATATTAATCTTCCATTGGATGCCTCACCGGCAAAGATTTTCTCCCATTCTGTGGCTGCATCTTCTCTAGATTCCCACATCCTTTGCTTTACTCTGTAAGTTTTAAAATGTTTTCTGTTCATGTGGAACAAGGTTTTTTTTTAGAACAAGATTCTTGTCCTACTCTGTCCATAATCCAAGCACTCAGTCTTTTCCAAGAGTTGTGTATGGAAATTCCTGCTCAGATCTTGTGATTATTTTGTCTTTGTCCTCATTGGAACGTTTCAGTTCTCTCATCTTGTTTTCAAGCTCGGATCCTGCCCTCTCCTTGATCCATTCTATTGCCAGGACATCCTGCCGTTTTCCACTTGACTTGTGTGCTTCATTTCCAGCATTTCCTATTTGTCTTCCCTCAGTATTTGTTTGTTAAACTCCTTTTCCATAGCTTGCCTTGCCATCCTTATTCCATTCAACAACTTTTGTTCTTGATCAGAAGTTCGTTCTCTTCTAACACACATATACTACTTGTTTTGAGTTCTCTGCCTGAGATTGTATCTAACTCACTCTCACTTGAGCCAGTACTATAAAATTAATAAATTGTTGGAGGAGTAATGTTGCCTTGTTTTCTGTTTTGTCTTGTTTTTGTTGTTCTTATTCTTACATTGAGATTTATCTGTCAAGGGTTGTTTTGTTCCTTGGAACCTTAAAAAAAATCAGCTGTATTATTTCAGTTTAAGTATTGGCAATATTCAAATGGGACTTGGATGTCATAGAATTGAGGTGTGTAGTTCAGAAAATAACTCCTCAATCCGGGAGCTCAGAGTGCCTATTGAATATTCCCCCAGTAGAATATTAACTCTAAGAGTCCTCCTGGTTGCTGGATAATTACCACTGAGCAAACATTGTGTTAACCATAAAGAATACTGTTCTCTTTTACTGTAATAACTGTTAGAAGATAAAGAACCAAGGGCAATATAGAGTATACTTAGATAGCAAATACAATTAGGAGTGGAGAGGAAGGAAGATGGACGAGTGATAAGAAATAAGTTTAAATCTAAAAAGAAAAAACAATAAAGTAGTAAATTAGCTGGGATACTGTTAGAGACCAATTTTAGAGGTTTTAGAAAGTGCTAAACTGTGTAAAGTTATACTAAAAAAGTAAAAGGAGCTCGCTGGCCCAGGGCTCAGAAGTGAAGTCAGGAGAACAAGGAATTCAATGCCATTCTTGACAACATGTGATATAGTTCAAGGGCATCCTGGGATATGAAAGACTCTGTCCCAGAAGGAAGAGGAAGAAGGGGCCAAGGGTGAGAAAGAATATAAAAGATGCATCTTTGCTGGTCTTTGCTTCCCTGAGAGTCTTTCCTCCCTGGTCCCTCCTGCTGACTCAGCCTGAGGCTGAGGCCTGGCTATCTCTGGAAGGTCGTGCCGCTGCTGCTAATTCGTGTTTGCTATCCCACCTCTACCAAACGGGACTGCTGGTGTATCCATGGAGTGTTTTCCAGTGGATCGAGCTGCCACTGCTAATCTCTGAACTGAGCTGCTGCTTTCCAGATAACACAGATAGGAGTTGCTCCAAAGAACCATTTCTAAACAGGTTCATTTCCCCCTCTCCCCTCCTCCTTTCTTTTCTACTACCTCTAGTGGGTATTGGGCTACAAGGGAGGTTAAAGCATATAAGAACCATCATTGAAACTAAAGGTTGAAAAAATTAAAATTACAGAGTTTTGATATTTTTATTGTATACCGTAGAGAGCTGGAGTTTGCTTATTTCTCTTCATGCTTATGTTAAGCTTTGTTTATGGAAAAGTTGCAGGTACAGTGTAAAGAACTTGATCTTCCAATCCACTGAGTATAACTGATGTGTGATGACCCACTAAAATCAGGAAGCTAACAATCACTTCTCGCTTCTGTATAATAACTACCTGTCAAGCCTCAGATCTCCTTCAGGCTTTACCGGTTGCTTTGATGGTATCTGTTCCAACCATGAGAACTGTTCTATTCACAGGCAGCACTGGGTCTAGCTGTAATGTTTCTTTAGTTTCCTCCATCCTGAGACAGAGCCCCAGGATTTCCTTGACTTACATGATACTGATGGATCTAAAGATCACAGAACAAAACTGTGAGATGTTCCTCAGCTTGGGTGTGCCAAGGGTTTGCCCAGGCTCGCCTTCCTTTGTGCACTGGTGGCTTGGACACCTGTGGTGATTCTCTTTTCATCTCATAACATCCTAATGTGGTGCATAATTTCAGTTTGAGCACAGAGATTAGCTTTGACCACTTTATTAAGCTGCCATGTATCAGATTTTCTCATGACAAGTGTGGTGGTTTTAATGCGATGCCCCTCAAAATCTTGGGTCCTCGGTTGGATGTTTGGGGAGGCTTAAGAGGTGTGGCCTTGTTGGAAGAAGGTTACCACTACAGGGGCGGGCTTTGGCATTCAAAGCCTAGGGCCATTCCCATTACACCATGTGGTTCTGTTTGTGAGTCTTCTGCTTCCCTCAGAGCCTTAGCTCTGCCATCTTGGATGTTAATCCTCTGGAACTGTGAGCCCAAATAAGCTCTTTCTTCTATAAGTCACCTTGGTCATGATGTTTTATCAGAGCAACACAAAAACCACTAATATAGTAAGTTAGTCTTTTTATGTAAATAATACATAGTTTGTAGGAATGTGTTTGTCCTTGAAGATTAAATTACTAATTTAATTATTAAACTTTACGTCTAATTAGTTTTTGTGTTCCCTCCTGTTTTATCCAACAGGTTATGATTTGTTACTATCATCATTAAATTGATGAGAACAGATCCTATGCTTGATCTTAGCCAATAGACCAAAAGTAATCATTATTTAGCGTATTGTTTTCACACATACCACTGGTTTTTGTTGTTCTTATTTTTCTCTCTGGGAAACAAACCCAGGGCCTTGCTCATGCTGGGAAGGTGCTCTACCATTGAGCTGTGTCCTCAACCTCATTACCAACACATTTTTGTTTGTTTTGAGACAGGGTCTATGTAGCCGTGGATGTCCTGAAACTCACTGTGTAGGCTAGTCTTGTCTTGAACTCACAGAAATCAGTGCCTCTGCCTCTGCCTCTGCCTCTGCCTCTGCCTCTGCCTCTGCCTCTGCCTCTGCCTCTGCCTCTGCCTCTGCCTCTGCCTCTGCCTCTGCCTCTGCCTCTGCCTCTGCCTCTGCCTCTGCCTCTGCCCCTGCCCCTGTCTCTGGATGCTGAGATTAAATGTGTGCACACTACCCCTGGGGACTGCCAACATTTTCACAGTCTGCTTTTCTTCTTCAACTAGTCCATGTTTCTTTAAGTTGCTTTCTTTGATATGGCTTATTATTCCTGGATCACTTCCTTTCTCTCTATCACCACACGATGTCCCAGGTTCATCTTGTCCTTTTTTTTTTTTTTTTTAAACCAATCATAGATCCAGTCATTTCCTACAATGGTATTTGAAAACCAAGGCAGTAGGAGAGGAAGAGGAAATGGGGCTGGTGTTCTGGTTCTTATTATAATGAATGCTGATTTCCTGTAGTTCTAATGCCTGGGAAGGCCAGTGTCCAGGTAGGCACTTGCTGAATCAGTGTCTGGGGAGGGCCAGTTCCTCCCAGTCAGAGCTTTTCTCTGAATCCTTATATGGTGGAAGGAGCAAGTGAGTTCTTGGTGCCTTGGCTGCCACAGCTTGTTTCTGGAACCCTGACTGGGGCCATGAAGAAAGGACAGGCACATATGCAGAAAAGCTGGAGTCCGATGACTGCACACACTGACAAAACCGCACCTTAGTAAGTTTAATGTGTTCAGAATGGGAGAAGGATTAGCAAGTCTTAGTAGGAGTCTCTGTAGGCCAGGAGTCTCAGGCTGCAGTCACCCCAGAGGCTATAGTTGTTAGTGTTTGTACACACCAGTCAACCATTGGTAACCAGTTCTTAGGTAGAGAAAGGCTTTGCCAGTTTCCCATGGGACAGATTCCTTGGTCCTTGATATGGCCAACTCATGTCAGTTAACATTCACTCAGATTGTCACTCACTCCCTATACACTGGGCTTCTTGTAATCTTCTTCTAAAGGTCCTGCTTCCTAATCGATCACTCTGAGTGGTAGGTCTTCAGTGTATGAGTTGGACAAGGGTCACAGGGTCACAAACATTCAGACCATAACATAAAAATTTATTTTGGTATCTATTCCCTATGGTAATGAGTTCACATTGTTTTTCTAGCACTACACAGGAATAATTCTGCCCCCCCAACACAGACACAGACACACACACACACACACACACACACACACATACACACACACACACACATATGTAACCCCTTTCTCCATAGTGAGTAACCTTACTGCCATCACCTTAACTCTATTTACTTACTAGTCTCCCACCTTTGTGACTAGTTCCTCCTTCCTTTCCATCAACACTCCCACATCTGCCTCACCCTTACTCTCAGCTGGCCCCTGTAGCTGGTTTTTGGGTATTTTATAGGTTCTTCTTTCTTCTACCCTTCTAATGTCCCAACACCAGATGAGAGAAAAAAAAAAATGATAGAGCAGAGAGAGGAAAGGAAAGAGATCCCCGAATAAAGACAGAGATCAGAGGGGTTGGGGATTTAGCTCAGCGGTAGAGCGCTTGCCTAGCAAGCTCAAGGCCCTGGGTTCGGTCCCCAGCTCTGGAAAAAAAAAAAAAAAAGACAGAGATCAGAAACGGGGCGACTTTATCATTAGACTACTTCCTACTGATTAGGGCAATCAAGTTCCTTGGGGCAAGATTGATTTTCTCCATCAGAATATCTAATTTCTTCTTTTTTCTTTTTTTCTTCATTGAGCAAGACTACTTAACAAATTGCAACCAACAACAAACACCACCAACCAACAACCTACACTGTCCCTTGGGCTCTAGCTGTTACACACACTCTGAAAAGTTCCCAGAATTCCAAACATCACACAATCACAGGAACTGTCTGCAGCTGGCAAAAATCACACCCCTGCCAGGACACGAGGCAAACCATAGTCAGCTGCAGTCTGAAGCAGCTCCATGTCCCACACCTGGGTTTAAACAAAAACATATTCTTTTTTTTTTTTTTTTCCGGAGCTGGGGACCGAAACCAGGGCCTTGCGCTTGCTAGGCAAGCGCTCTACCACTGAGCTAAATCCCCAGCCCCACAAAAACATATTCTTATAATATTTGTTTTTTAAAGAAGTCAAAATTTCAGAATTCTCACTACATTTCCCCTTTCTATTTTAAGCCATTAATTATGCTGGGTGTAGCAGGGAATCATAAACAAAAACATTTGCAATGAAATAAGAGATTTTTGGGTCAATGGCCAAGGTTTTCAGGACACGTCTCCTGTTCTATTCTAATATTTATCAGTTTTAATGATTTCCATAGCTTTTCATTTCCTGTGGAAATATAAACAAATTGACAAACCTAACACAAAACTTTCGCTGGCTTCCCTTCTGGTGTTCACACAAACTTATCGTATATAGGCTGCTTTAATTCCACAGTGTTTTCTCTAACTGTGTGACTCTCGGCTGCTCTTGTTCCACCTGCCTTGTACTTTCTGCTTAGGAGGCTTGAGCCAGGCCCCACGGACATTTCCCAATGGTAAGAAATTGCCTTAGATATCCCTTTTGGACATATACTCATTGGCCCAATGTGGAGAGCTTTGGGGGGCACATTCTGATAACTGGGCTGGAATTTGACCTTGGGCTAGGACAAGGAAGTAGGCTCAAGCAAGACTTTGACATTGGGCCAGGACAAGGAAGTAGGCTCAGGCAAGACTTTGACATTGGGCCAGGACAAGGAAGTAGGCTCAGTCAAGACTTTGACATTGGGCCAGGACAAGGAAGTAGGCTCAGGCAAGACTTTGACATTGGGCCAGGACAAGGAAGTAGGCTCAGGCAAGACTTTGACATTGGGCTAGGACAAGGAAGTAGGCTCAGTCAAGACTTTGACATTGGGCCAGGACAAGGAAGTAGGCTCAGGCAAGACTTTGACATTGGGCTAGGACAAGGAAGTAGGCTCAGTCAAGACTTTGACATTGGGCCAGGACAAGGAAGTAGGCTCAAGATGAATAAGGCTGAGAATGTATCCTTTGTATCTTGATGGGTCCTGTTAAGACTCTGAATCCAGTGATCATGGGACCTTTGTTTATGCCTTTTTTTTTTTTTTCTATTCTTTTTTTTTTTTTTTCAGAGCTGGGGACCGAACCTGTTTATGCCTTTTTTGTTCCTGAACTACTATGCTTATGCCTTAGGTCTGACCGTATTCTTTGTATATACCTAGAATGATATAAAAGCAGACTGGAAAAAATAAACCTGCTTCAGCTTCAGAACTGTCTGGTGTTGTGTTATAATGTTGTCTAATTGTCTTTTTCTTTTCAATCCTCACTCCCTCCCTTGAGGTCAGTCCAATGGGCAATCTTTGCCACATGGCCTGCTCACCCCTGGAAGCCTGGGTCTTTTCTCTGGTTCATATTTAGAAAAACAAATGCCCTTAGAGATGACTTGTTTATAGTTTTGTCATAAATGACCATATTTCCCACAATTAAAAAAAATCACAGCAGAGAGCATTTGAGATCAACCTTTAGCAGCTTGGTCAGTCTCATTGCAAATCACTGCGCTTCCTGAAATTGAAGCATTTTGACATCAGAGACTCGTAGCTATAGCTTATGACATTCGCATGATACACATTAGAACCAATATTTGTCTGCATCCTCTATTCATTCACCCATAGACACTGCTCCCACCTTTAATGATCTAATAACTTTTCTACATTCAGTATTCACATTTTCATATGTCAAGATTTCTATGAACATACCGCTTTGCTCACAGATAAGACTAATCCCTTGTAAAGGTCAGTGAAGTCTTCTCCAGAGCCTTGTATAATCTTTGTAAAGGAGGGCTAGAGAGATGGCTCAGTGATTAAGAGCACTGAGTGCTCTTCTAGAGGTCCTGAGTTCAATTCCCAGCAACCACATGGTGGCTCACAACCATCTGTAATGGGATCTGATGCCCCCTTCTGGTGTGTCTGAAGACAGCTACAGTGTACTCACATACATAAAATAAATAAAAGGAGGTAGATCCCCCTGCCCCCAACTTTGCCCAAGCTCTTAAAGCCACTAATTGACATTATTCTATAGTAGTGTCATCAGATTCAATCTGTTTCTGTATATCAGAGTACCACTCTTCACCTAGTAACTGGCCTTTTACTAATTCATTCCCCCTTACACTATTTTACTGTTTAATATCCACAGCTTCTTCCATTTATCATATTAACCATTGCAACTGCTGACAGCCTCTAGTACAGCTGTCACCAAGCCCCTTCCTGTCTTGTGGAATAATTTGATTTTGAGTAGCTCAGTTATTAAAAATCTGTTTCACATAAAGTGAACGCATCCCATATGAAACCATGGCCTCTTTAAAATGCCTCTGGTCTATCTTTTTTTTTTTTCCTAATAGGACAACATTGTATCTCATCACAACCTTGTTCCACACCATTAGAAGGCATAAGCTGTAAGACAACTGGGAAAGCTGATGGTGATATCATAACCCCAGGCCACCCATCTTCACACTCGTGCTGGTTGGTTCAGGATTAACCCTTTCTTGGAAGTGGGCTGTTTCATCAGATTGTCCTCCTACCTCCAGCCTTTCTCTGCTCTCTGGCACAGTTTCCTTCCCTCTTTCCTCCTGCAAGAGACTCTTGCTTAGTCCCTGGGACTGAGCCTCTTTAGTCTCCGTTTTCCAGTGTGCTTTGCCTCTCAAACACTTCTACTTTCACCCACAGTTTTTCCTGTTGCACAGCCAACTCTGCAAGCCTTTCAGAAGAGAGAGAGCAGAGTGGAGCCTTTTGTTTCCCATGTCAGCCATTTTTTGTTTCTCAGGCGTCTCCATTTCCACTGCAAATTTTCCCAGTTGCACAGCCATTCTTCCAATCATTTTTAAAAAAAGAATTTAGTAAGAATAAAAACAGAAAATTCCCTCTGGGAGCAAAGTGGGGGGATACGTCAGAGGTAGCAGCCACAATAAATTTTTTGCTGTCATCTTGAAGAAAAATCCATCCCTTCGTCCCCTGCTATTTTCTCTACTGCATTTGAAGTCAGATTTCCCATTCTGCCCAGCGCCATGTCTGGGCACCACTTACAGCTTGTCTTTGTGGTTCTTCTTTCCTCCACTCTTCTCCATCCTTTGTTTTTCTATCCCTTCAACCCCCTAATACTGAATAAGAAAGAAAAATGGATAGAGGGTATCTTTAGCATTAGACTACTTCCTGCTGATTAGGGCCATCAAGTTCCTTGGGGCAAGTGTGTTCTTCGCCATCTTTAATTTATTCTTGTTTCTTCTTTATACACAACTACTTAAACTGCAACTAACAACAAACAAACAACAACCCACCCCAACCCACACCACCTCTCACGGCCCTAGCATTTCTACACCCTCTGAGAAGTCTCCAGAATTCCAAATGTCACACAATCACGGGAACTGTCTGTAGCTGGCAAAATCATGCCCCTGCTAGAGCACGAGGCTAATCACAGTCAGCTGCTGTGGACAATCTGAAGCAGCCCCATAACCCATACCTGGGATTCAAACAAAAACATAGTCTTATATTTCTTTTTTTTTTTTTTTTTTTTTTTTTTTTTTTGTAAAGAAAACAAAAATTCCAGATTCTCATGACTGGTTCCTTTTGCTGGTTTACCTCTGTGCCCATCAGCTTTGTGATATAACATGTGGCATGTTCTGTGACAAGGTCCATTTGCTTTCCAGCATTCTTGGTGGATTAAATTTGTCTTTTCCTTCTTCTCTTTCTCCCTGTAGCACATGTGTACACCTTCTGTTCTCTTTCTTTGCTAATTTATAAACAAAATTCTAGAACAGATAGTTATAGAGATGAAGAGGGAATGGCTGAATTCTAGGCTAATTGAACTTTCTCTATTACTTAAGTTTTTAATAAGAGTTCTCTCTATATACACATACACAGACAGACAGACAGACACATATACACACACACACACATACACACACACACAGAGTCTCATTATCTGCTCTTGCTTACCTGGGACTCACTATATAGGCCAAATACTACCATGTGTATGTATATAAGAGCTCTTATATTTGGTTTCATGAATCTTAAAGACAGTGTGCTGTAGGGCCATTTATAACACAGCCACAGACACCTCCCTGTGAAAGTCTGAATGATGGCTTCCCCTCCATCAAGTCTTATTCATTATATCTCTAGATTGCACCTGATATATCCACAGGCATATATTACATGTTTACTAAGTGAATATATAAAGATCCATTCCCACGTGGCTCCTGTTCCCATCTTTCCACCAAAATTCTCTTCAAAATCATGAACTGCTTCCTTACCTGTGGCAATTAATTTATAAAGAGAAAAGATTTATTTTTGACAAATGATCTTGAAGGTTCTAGGCCAAAATCAGGTAGTTCTGTTTACTTGGGCCTCATGTGATAAACCCACACCTTGGAAAAATCTGTAACAGAGTGAAGTTCTTACCTCATAAGCTAGGAAGTAACGTGTGTGTGTGTGTGTGTGTGTGTGTGTGTGTGTGTGTGTGTGTGTGTTTATTAGAATACCTACTTCCTCCTCAAGGGCACATTCCCAGTGACATAAAGATCTCCCTCAGGTCCCACCTCCCCAGTAGTTCACAGAACCTTACCCACACGTGAACCATGGTACCCTTAAATTACTCAGGTAATTTTGGTTTTTGTGCTGACTTATAAGTACTCAACACTTAGCCACTTTCTTCTTAAAATTCCACCTTCTCTTATGGTAGCTTCACTTACTTCCAAGATCCCTGGCTGGTTCCTGAAGTTGGAGGATGAGCTGTCTGTCTTCTCTTCCCCCCGCCCCCGTCTCCCTCTGTCTCTGTCTCTGTATCTTCTTTTTTTTATTGTATAAATAATTCATTCTTTGGGTTGTATCACTCTCTTTTAGTATAAATAGTGTGTACACCACTGCTTGCAAACTTAGTCAAGACATTTCAAGCCTAGACTTTTCCAGACTCTTCTACCAAGCCTGCCCTTACATCACCTACTCCCCTCACCTACATGTCTCATGAGAATGTCAAACTAACTTAGTCAAAATGATAAGAGTGACCTTTCTCCTCAGTCTGCTCCATTTCCCCACAGCCTTGCCCATATCTGGTAACAACATTTTCATCCATCCTGTTTGACACATTAGAAATTTTAAAGTAAATTGTTCTCTACTATCTCCTCTTTGATTCCCATAGATGAATCCCTTATGAAATCTTTGAAATAGACCTTATATCTGTCCCTTTTAGACCATTGCCACTTACACAGTTTATACATTTCTAGGCCTTCCTCAGCTGGCATCCAACAATAACTTTGTTTCCCTTTTTCCTGTGCCACTGTCTCAGCTGGCATTCAGCAGTAACTTTGTATCCTTTTTTTCCTGTGCCACTCTCTCCCAGCAGCCCCTCTGCCACCTAGTGCCTTCATTCCCTAGATAGTTCCAAACCCAAATCCCTGCTTTCTCAATCTCTTTCTTAACCCATTCTAGGGCTTGCTTTAGGTTTGTTCACTGGGAATATTTTAGTATTCCTCAGGGTAGCCTCTGTTAATCTCATCCAGTGCATATAGATTTTACTAGTTTAACTTTCAACAGTAACCTTATTTTGAAGGTGTGTAAGAAACTTTCATATTTATGTATTTCTCTTTTTTTGTTGCAATAAACAACTGGGTTTGAATAAGTGATAAAGTTGATAAACTGACAGAGAAAGCCAGAAATTAAGTTTTTACAGATGTTCTAACCCTGGAAACAAAAAGGGTCTGCAGGCTTCACCTGTCAGCACAAATATAATCCCTAAATCCAGACTTTAGTAGTCATGATGAGCTTGTCTCCCTTCTGCTACATATGTGACCTTAGAGAATTCTGTGATTTAATTTTTAAATTCCATTTAAATGCCCACAGTAGAAATTTATCAACAGCATGTTTTAGCTCTGTCCAGCAGAAGGTGTGTCTCACCGTGCTATGGTGGCTGGGGAGGTAACACAGGGACCCAAGGACACTGAGGAAACTGGCCATCAGTAAAGGCAAAGTTATCATTTTATGGGCTATTCAGCAAAATGCCTGGAAAAACCTGCTTCCTAGTCATTGTGACTTCCGGCCGGTTAACAACTTGTAAAGAATGGTCATACTTTGTTTAAATTCAATAACTTCTCCTCCTCCTCTTCCTCCTCTTCCTCTTCCTCCTCTCCCTCCTCCTCCTCTCCCTCTTCCTCCTCTCCCTCTTCTTCCTCTCCTTCCTCCTCCTCTCCCTCCTCCTCCCCCTCCTCCTCTTCCTCCTTCTCCTCCTCCCCTCCTCCTCCTCCTTAGTGTCAGCTTCTTAAATTGTTTTAAAATAAAATATTTTAAGGCCTCATATCTCATCCCCCCAACCCCTGCTTTTAAGATGGAGGCTTGGGGCCCCACCCCTGGAATCATAGCTCTCTGGAAGCTGAGTTGAGGATCATAGTCACGGAGTGACTCCCAGACTCATACAACTCCAAACCCCAGACACCCAAACAGAGGGTCACTTGTTGACATTTTTTTTTTTTTCAGAGCTGGGGACCGAACCCAGGGCCATGCGTTTGCTAGGCAAGCGCTTTACCACTGAGCTAAATCCCCAACCCAACTTGTTGACATTCTTAAACCCTGTTTTCCTCTAGGTTTTGTTTTGTTGTTGATGTTCTCTAGTTTTTGTGAAAATTAGAACCCACTTAAATTGTTCGTTTAATCTTGTGTGGCTTATGCAAGACTGCCTAGAAACATGGCCAAGTCTGGAAACATGGAAAAGCTGTAAGTGGGTTTCTGCATTAGTTACTTTTATTGTTGGGTTACAACTGCTGTCAGTGTAGGAAGGGGGGGTTTATTTGGGCCTACGAGTTAAGGATGCTGTTCGTTAGTGGAGAGGATGTTGTGGTAGGAGTGTGAGGTGGCTGGTCGTGTCACACAGTCTGGAAGCATAGAAGGCTGAATGCTCTGCTCGGCTCTCTGGTTCTGGATCCTAGCTCGTGGAATGTTGCTGCTGATACTTAGGGTGGATTTTCCTGCTTCCTTTAGCTCATATCTCCTCACAGGGGTCTGCTGAGAGGCTGTCTCCTAAATTGACAGTCAAATCAATCATTGAATAGTGCCATAACCATTCTTGCTGCCTGAGTAGCCTGTTGATTGGAACCAGAATTCAAGCCCAAGAAAGGGGAGAAAGAAAAGGCCACTATTCACTGGAACTCGATCAGCTGGGACATTAAGATTTCATTCCGTTCTATTCTGGTTCGGTTTTGTGTTTTGTTCTTTCTTTTTTCTGTTTAAAAGGTATATCTTTCCATGTAGGACCAATTGTAACTCACAACTTCTAGGAGTACAGAGAAAATAAGGGTTGGAGTTTATGAATGCCTAAAATTTAATTATCAGTTGGTTTTTTTTCTTTGTTTTTGTTTGTTTCTGAGACAGGGTTTCTCTGTGGAACATCTCTGGCTGTCCTGGAACACGCTTTGTAGAAACAGGCTGGCCTTCAACTCAAAGAGATCCCCCTGCCTCTGCCTCTTGAATGCTGGGATTAAGGATGTCCACCACCACACCTACCTTAAATATCACATGAGAGCTGCTGCTGTAGCTCAATTGGTAGAGTGCTTGCCTAACATTTATGAATCCCTGGGTTTGTGTTAGCACTAGAGAGCTTGAGGCACGAGGATCAGAAGTTCAAGGTCATCATGTGCTGAATAGAGAGGTCAGAGCTCCTTGAGGACACAGTCATCAACAAACTTGTCACACGTTCTTTTACTATTTACGAGAAAAGTTAGATAGTTCAATTTACATTTTAAAGAGGAAGTCAGACATTTCTCACAGTTCGATAAATGAGAAATCATTTAAAAAGAAACATAAAGATAAAAGATAGGGAAGGGGAACACCCATATAGAACGGGAGGGGGAGGGGGAGGGGGAGGGAGAGGGGGGGAGGGGGAGGGGAGGGATGTTGGCCTGGAAACTGGGAAAGGGAATAACAATTGAAATGTAAATAAGAAATACCCAATTTAGACACAAGGCAGGAGTAACCTCAAGGAGAAGCAGGACGGTCAGGGAGCACATAATAGCCATGGATTACTTTCAAGAAAGATATATTCCAGTACAATCTATAAGGCACAAGGACAAATTGGCACAGAGAGAAATCATAGCTCTCAACACTGGAAACACCGTGTGGACCACAGACAGCAAGGGAGGACTACAGTTAGCAAAACTAGAGGATTTAATATGTGCTAGTAGGCCTGTGTGTGTTTGAGCGAGCACTTGTTTATATAATAAGCCTGATTATTGTCCTTTTGCTGGAAATTGTTGTAGCAATAGACCTGGGATTAAACTTTTATGCTAAATTATATAACACTAAAAAAAAAAAAAGAAATACTCAATTTAATAAAGGTGGAGAAAAAAGATAAAAGATAAGCTATATAGCCAGTGCAAATTAAATTAAAACCTTAGTATAAACTATAAGCCAGGAGTAAAAATTTCCTAAATGAAAGTAAAATAGTCAGGATTTCTGACTTCCAGAATGGGTAAAATTACACAAAAAGACATTTACATGAACTGAGATACATTCTTGCTTTGATATAAAAAGTTAAAACCCACAGGGTCTCGGTGTTAGGGTGTAATTTTAAAAGTAAAAATAGCCAGGTGGTGGTGGACAAACCCTGTCTCAAGAAAAGGTAAAATGTAACTGTGGATGGGTAAGCCGGTTGAAACGAGTTAGCAGATTATTTGATTGGCTGTCTGCATGCTAGGCAGGTCTTACTCATTTTCCTATCTTCTTCAACCATGTGACGCTCCATGCAATTCTGTTTTGCTGCGGGCAGTGCGGCCGTTTCTTGGTTGCCCTTGACAAATACAGAGCTCAGTGGATTCTTTCTTGCTGACTTTTGCGGTTTTAAATATTGTTCCGTACTCAGTAGGTTTCAGTAAATCCTTTCCTGGTAAGTACTAGTAAAATCACTTATTTAGGAAATTCCTTTCCTGTACAATGTTTTCTGTGCTGTTTGATAAATTCAAAGCAAAGCCCCTTGTTCGGAATAGCGCAACGGAGACAGACAGAAGAGGACCGGGGAGAGAGGAGACAGACCGGGGAGAGAGGTAGAGAAACTCGAAATTGAGCTCCTTTGGTCTAAAC